>NC_051438.1:26258605-26334847 GCF_001649575.2 Kryptolebias marmoratus | reverse complement strand
CACATCCCGTGCCCTCGCAGGCGCACGTCCCCTCACGTACCCTCGCAGGTGCACGTCCCGTACCCTCACAGGTGCACGTCCCCTCACGTACCCTCACAGGTGCACGTCCCCTCACGTACCCTCACAGGTGCACGTCCCCTCACAGGTGCACGTCCCCTCACGTACTATACCCTCACAAGTACCTAATGTATACATACAGTCCCCTCAGGTACACATCCTGTACCCTCACTTATATATACACTGTATCCTAAGGTACACACCGTACCATCGCGTGCATACATCCTGTACCCTCAGGTATACATCCTGTACATGAGTTTGAGTCATACATCAGTAACTCTTCACACAGTAAGTCAAGTGTACATGTGATAATCATCATTCATATTAACAATAAAGTTGTGCAATGATTGTGTAAAACTCAAACTGAAGACATTTTTCCTTGTACATGTTGAGCCTTACTGAAAGTTTAGTTGTACAGCGCTACACAACCAGCTTTGTTTTCAACAACTTCTGAAAAACTCAGTCTTTTACTTCACACGACAAACCACCAGCAAAGCTCTCCAAGTCCTTACAAAGATACAGTTTTATAATTTATTAGTTCTTCCATTTTTGAGGCAATAATATGTGAAAACTTTATCATGTAATAAACAAACCAGCTTCCAAAGTGTGAGCATGTCCCGTGTGCCATTTTGAAATGGAGACATTAGGTTTGATTGTAGTCTTCTGCAGTTTCTAAACCTTCAGCAGAGCAGAATACAGACAGGCTGATAACAACCCTCATACGTTTTAAACATTAAACAAAGATTTAAAATTCATTGCAATGCTTTCAATGACAGGATGAACTAATTCACCTATTTGGCAGGAACTTTTAAGTCAAATCAACCTCACCAACCTCATCCTGACTCTGACTGCAGGGAAACTCAGCACCAGTGTCAAAATAAAGGAGCTGCTTCCTCTGGAGATTTTAAATATTAGAATAAAACTTATTAAACTCATCCATAAGCTGCAGGAATGACTCACTTTGGCTTCGACAGAAGAAGCAACACATCACTTTTTATTTTTTTATTTAATTCACCTGAAGCCCAAAGAAATGTCTGAAAATTTAATTCATTATAAAAGTAGCCATCTAAAATAAAGAAATCAAGCTCAATTTTTAAGTCTTTAGTGATGCTGTCAGCTCAATAAAAATGAGAAAAGCTTTTTTTGCCATTTATATAGCTGCTGAAATCTTTACAGCCACCTTTTACAATTTATGCTTCCTCAGTTGTATTTAAATATCCTTCCTGATCAGCCAGCTAAGAGCTTTGGCACATTCTGTGTGAACATATTTAATATTTGTACTGAGTCAAAAAGGAAACTCATTTCCCATGCGTCTGATCTGAGCCTGTCCTCTCTTAGCGCCTGATGGGATTTTGAGCTTTTTGCCCATTAAGCCAATGTTCAGCAGTCCTTCAGGGAGTTCAAATATCTACATGGCAGGCTTTTGTAAATAAAACGTTTTGAAAGGTTTAACCTTTGCAAACAGTTAATTATGGCCTCAGCTGTTGAGTAAATCTCGTTATCCAATTTATTTTTGAAATATAAGAATCTAAGTGTGCAGGTGGGTAAAAACTCGGAGACATATGGCGATGGCGGCAGAGCAGGATGTGGTTTAAAAACACAACAACAAACCGCTTGTTCCTTTAGTTGTTTTATTGTCATGCTGAGCTAGCTGTCACGACACCGAGGCCGGAGGACGTCTGTGGATACTGAGCGGCGCCGGCATGGCAGGCAGAGTCCTGTCATCCAGATACAGCTGACTGATCTTGTCCTGATAGCTCCCAGGTCGACCATGACAGAAGCCAACACCTCTGCTCGACACGCGTCCCGTCTGTCCCTTTTTGCTGTTCGGCGTGCTGCAAAAAGGCGGCAGGAGGGCTCGTCGAGGTCAAACCAAGGACAGAAAGGTCCCGGAGTCAAAGCCGTCAGATCTCATCCCTTTTTACACCTTTTTCTGACACGTTTGTTGGCATACAGAGCGGAACAAAAGGGCTGCCGGAGCAGAGATAAACATGTTGCATCAGATTATATCTTTAGGTTTTACTGTGAGCCTGTAAACTTGGTCTGTGATGCTAAAATATGTTATATGAGGATCGGATGAGAAGCAGAATGGTTAAAATATTCTTTTAGGTCACCCTCTACTAAATAACAGTGTTTGCAATTAAAAAGGGAAAGATAAAGAGGAGAAAACCACTGGGTACAGTTTGGTTTGGGTGTGGTGCCAATCTCGTAGGAGTTTCCATCACAAACCGTTTTCTCCTCAACTAGTTGGTAACTGGATCTCTGAACACAGGACCTTCAGAAATATTCGTCTGTCTTGGTCTTCGTGGAGAATGTACTGGTGGACCTGATTAAACAAACTGTGGCTTCTGAAAGTCAAGGTTGGGGCTTCAAAGCAAAGGAATTGAATATATGACCATGCACCTTGTTTGAGTTTTCAAATATCTTGTGAAGCTGCCTTTAAATCATAGGATGAAGACAATAATTTGAAGAAAAAACAGATTTTTATGTAAAAAAAAAATATATTTTGTAAGCAGGTCAACTCACCGCCTCAGTGAGAAGAAGCTGCTTTCAGAACTTCTGCTTTGAAAAGGTTTAAAAAATTTAGGAGCTCTCAGATTTTTCAGAATGCTTTTGAATTTAACCGCGGCACAAAACTAAAACTAAAAAGCTAAAAACTTCTTGTTGCCAAATCGTTTCAAACGGGGGGGGGAGTCTTTGAAGCAGCAAACAAACCCAGTTTACCCCCGCAGTTCTTCAAACCGGGGTTCGGGCTTCGACAGAGCCGGGAAATGACCATCGTGTTGCTCCGAGCAAACTCTGAAGGATTCAGAGTTTCATGGAGATGAATGAGCTCTTTGTTCTTCTGGATCTCATTACTGCAAAAAGATACGACGCTCAGATGATGCTGGAAAATAAGGTTGATGCATGCAGCTGTGTACATGTTGGTGCTCTGATGAGTCTTTTTTTTTTTAAGATGTTTAATGCAAAGACTTCGAGGTTATTGGGGAGGTTTCTCTGGGAGAAAATGTGTTTTTTCTCACATTAATGATCAAATTCTGTATTTCAGCTTCGACAAACTAGAGGACGGTCCCAAAAAACAGTTCGAAGACTTTTTTAAGTTGCATTTATTTTCTCAGCTCTTACATACAAATATATAAAATACAATGCCATTGCTACTTTACTTTATGCTACTACCTCATCAAAATACAGCTTAATATCTGTAAAACTGAGTTATAGTCATTCTGAGGTCGATCAGCCCTGCCGGCCATCTTGAACTGATATGACTCCAAAGTGCAGCTGGTGGTCACGTTTCCAGAGTTTCATTCAAATCTGGCCTCTAGTTCATGAGATATTTTGCTAACAGACAAACTTCTCCACTCAGAAACACGCAGGCAGTTACATGATCGCCCACCTGTCGTGGCAGCAGGCAATAAAAAGGTAAAGACCATCATAAACAATTTAACTACAGAACTCAAACCTTAAAATGTTCATTTAAACCACATGAACATTAAAAAAAGAACTGGAAAATTATATAAATTTTAATTCGGTTAGTTTTCCTCAACCCTGTTCATTGTCCCACTGTTTTATACACGTTCAGTGTTTTGTCTCAGTGTCTTCTGTCAGATAACATTAAAAAAATAAAACATTCTTGAACTTCCTGCTGGCTGTTTGTTGTTTTGGGAACAGCTTTCACACCACGGAGGGTTTGACCTGGAAGGAAGCAGCCAGCAGCATCACGCTCCAGATGTGATCACTATTCCACAAATCATCAAAACGGCCCCTTCTTTGGATTCTTCCTGGCTGCTGGAGCAGAATCCCAGGATCCCAGCTTCCCAATGAGCCTTTGGTGGACTGGCCTGTGGGCCGCCGGTCGTCATTAGAAGAATTTACTTCTCGTTGCTCTTCGGCAGTGAGCGCTGAGGCAGATGTGATGACCATCTCCTGGGCTGGCGAGCAGCGAGACGCAGCCTGCGCCGGAGGAAACCGCCCCGGGGAGCAGCTTTATCACCACCAAGAGGAGAAACCTCATCCAGCTCATTCCAACATGACAGCTTTCAGCCAAACAAGCAGCTGTTGAGAGGAAGGCTGAGTGCACAGAGGAGGAGGAGGAGGAGGAAGAGTCGTCTGATGGATTTCAGGCTCAGAGAGAATCCTCCATTATGTTAACCCAGACCGCAGAATTAAACCCAACCAGATATTATTCTGCTTATACTGTCTTTAATCTGAAGCTACAGAAATATAAACTCATCGTTTGTCTGAATGCTTTTTATTTTGGCGCCTTATTTTATTTTTACTACACTTTATAGTAGTTTAAAAAGAATATGTAATTGAATTGCCACAGATGAATATTTATTAATTTTGTTGGCAGGTTCTGGAGTTTTTGAACAGTCCTTTCAGGTTAATTAAAAATGCTTCATTATTCCCCAGTGTTTTGGTTATAGCTCTCCAGAAGTAGAATAAAAGTAAGAATAAATGAAAAATAAAAATTCAATCAGGACTCAATACAATAATTCAACAATAACAGAATAAATAAGGAAGTAAATCTGTTTTAATAATCTAAATAATTTGTTATTTTTGCAAAGTAGGTTTATTTTAAAACACTGACTGTAAATTTGTTGGGGTTTTTTTTCCAACTGCACCAAGATTTAATGTCATTTCTGACAAACCCGGCTGATGGAGCCGAAGCTGGAATTAAAAAGCAATTTCAGTTTAAAAGGCGCATAAATATTAGAGCCCATTTTAAAAAAAAAAAACATTTCAAAACTCAATGTTTTCAGTTTTATAGCTGCTGATGGTGTGTAAGACAGTGTTTGTATATTTCCTTCAGAGGCATGTTTTTATCCTTCTGTGTCAACATTCAGATTTTTTTCGCTGCTCTTTTCCTGTTTTCAGACGACAAATCAACAAATCAAATAAAGTGACTCATTACGACTCGTATAGATGCCAACTCAACCACTTCCGAGGCATTTTGATTTGTCTTTTCTGATGAAGTCTTAATCAAAACCTATAACATCATTTGCTAAAGTCCACTTAGAAAGAAAATTAACAGAATGACTCGTTTTCTCCACCCTAAAGGACAAACTGCTGCTAAATCTGCTGAACAAAAGGTCTGAAACGGTTACTAACCACTCTCTCAGTTTGCAGCAGGGCCAACTACTTCCTTCTTACAACTGCATGGCTGTTTTTTCTACACTTTATGACTAAAATAAACAACTTCAGCCCGATCTTTGAAAAAAAGGAGCATCCAGTTTAAAAGCAGCAACTCTGATGTGAAGCTTTTAAATGGTGCTGAAACTTTAACAGTCAAATAAATTCATTCTGTGCACAATTAATTAGGAGGAACACCTTCATGAATTGATGTAGGAGTAGTTTTCACTTTTTTAATAAAGCAGCGTGACAAAAAACAGCTGTGCTGAATTGTTAATTGTGGTGCTTAAATTAAAAAATGGTTGTGTTTTCTCGCTCTCCCTTTAACTTCTGGAAACTCTAAAAAGATAGAAAAAAAATTTAATTTTCCACACAGCAACTATCAGTAAGCAGCAGAAGAGATTAACCTGACCGCTCCCCTCCAAAATAAAATAATTAACCAGAAAAATGTGAACGCTGGGGGTTTTAAAAACTGAGTTAAAGTTAAAAGAAGCCGAACAGTAGCTAAAAGGAACAAAACGCCAGGCAGAGGGTGAAAGTAGCAAAAAGCTATTTAGAAGCTAAATGCTAGGTAAAAAAGGCAGCTAAAAGCTAAAAGTAGCAGAAGCAGAGTTTAAAGAGAATGTTTTCGAAGGAGTTGAAGAGATCTTAAATATGTTTCTGTAGCGGGAAATATTTGTAAATAAAGTTAAATATTTTTTAAAAAGTATATAAGTTATAAAAGCAAAAGTCACAGCAGCCATCTTCTGAACGGCTAAAACACAAAGCCTGCAAAACAGCTATCCGAGCGCTGAATTAGCATTCAAACAGTTGGAAAAAGTAAAATAAATTTGGTTTTATATCCAAACGTTTTGAATTTGAGAAAATCATTTGAACAGAAAATGAACCCGTCTGATTGCTGTGATGTTCTTATAAAACGGACCCAATCTGCTGCTTAAGGTGGATAATTCAAGGTAAAACCTGCAAAGTCAAACAGTCTTTTTTTAAATTTAAATACAATGTACACTTTTCTAATCTGCTGAGGCAAGTAAGGCCAAACCCTATTCATATTTTTCTTTTTAACACCAGACACTGAAGGACACAAACAGTACAGCTTTATTATAAAACAGGAACAAATGGATAAAAAGTCTTCATATTCTGGGCTGGGAGCCAATAAGAATACACCACTGCAGCTTGTAAAGTCCAGGCTGGAGCAGAAAAACTATTATTTAGGTGTTTATTGAAGAAAGGAGCATTTTCTCCCTGACATCAGATTTATTATTAAGTGAGCTTTAGCATGGGTTAAATAATAGGAGGCTAAACAGCAAGAAGACGGCTGAATAAAGAGGAGGGAACCATCTTCCTTTAGGGAATGCAGCTTTTTCTTGATCAAAAAGGTTTCAGGTTTTGGATGAAACAGGCTGCGAACTGCAGCTAAAACACGAACAAATAAAGGCCAGCTCAGATCCAGAACAAGAGAACAGCATGAATATCCACAGCTAAAGTGGCTGCAGCAGGACAGAGTTATTAAACTCATTGTGTTGGTAGAATGTGTGCCAAAAAAACATCTTCAGTCTGAGATTTCCATCAATCATCAAACTACAAAAATATACCCCCTGCAGCTGAATGCCACTCACTTTTCTACAAGTGACGGCTGATTTAATAAAAAGTCAGGAGCGCGGATGCCACACAAATACTAACAAAATGATAAAACGCTAAGCTGACGCTACGACGCTGTCACTAATTTAGCATCAAGCTTGTGTCTGCAGCCCTCTGGGGTTCTGCCTGCAGCTGCTCGCGCTGCAGTCTGTCAAACAAATTCAAACTGAATCCATCTCGCCGTCTCAGGCACGCGGCTACGCCTCTGACCTTTGAGTCCACGTCTCCTGCTGGAGGAATGATAACTGCCCATCACGCTGTCACATTCTGCCAAAATACATCTTATTTTAAGTGTGACGGCTGACTCGGTGACGTCTGCTGATCCCGCTCAGCCTCTCATGGCTAAACAGGAGCGGCAGCGAAAACTCAGCCTTAAAAGACCCTCAGAAAAAAGATTTAATTAAAGACCAAAATGAATGCTTATCACCCACCAACATTCAGAGTAAAGATCATCTCATGTGGAGAAACGACAGAGGTGCAGCCGTTTTGGTCAAACTCAGTCCCAACAGATATCACGATGTTGTTTTCAGAGTGTGTGCTGCGAATGACTCTCGGCTACTACCGCCCTTAAACTCAGCTCAATGTGTGTTTTCTCAGATCAGGTGGCTGAGTCCAAAAGATAACATGACAGACGTGCATCCAGTCATAACTTCCATGAAGTTTCAATAAAATTCACCCAGTGATTTATTATATTTTTATATATTTTAGTAACAGACACACAAACACACACACACAGGTAAAACCACCATCGTCCACCTTTATCATTCAGCAGCAGGTGAGAAAAGCCAGAAGACTGAATAGCTTTGTTGCATTAATTTAAAGCATCTTTAAGTTTCAGTTCTGGGAAGTAAACAGATTTTTTGGTTGAAGCTGCAGGTTTTAAACGTTTGTTAAAGTCAACTCACAGATTCGGTTTTCAAACTTTAACTTCAGACAAACTCTGACTTCACTAAACTTAACTTTAATAAAAAGCTCTAACATGTAAATAATTGTTTCTGAGATTCGTTTTGTTTAGATGAACAGAGTTCATCATTTATTGTCCATATTTTATTTTATTTTGTCAGCCTGAAGAAAACTAAATTTAAAAGAAAGTGACTTTTATGTCCAATATTTTTGCAATTAATTTTCTAAGCCAATCACAAGGAAACTAATCAAGAAAAAAGAAATAATTTTCAGAAAATAAATCCTAACACATTTTGAAGGCTGCAGCGAGCAACCATTACAGGTGTTTTACTTTTTTAAAACACTCAAAATTACTTTAGTTCTGTCAGAAGAACTTTGCCCCACAGTTTTAAAAAATTTCAACCTTTTTTCCATTAATTCGCGTATTACTGAAAATTAAAAAAAAAAAAACTTTATAGAATAATTCTGCTACAGGTGAATGAAACAGTAATTAATTTATCTGTTAGTTAAAACCATTTAAGAAAATAAAACTTTAAAAAGTTACAAAACAAATCAGTTCATTTTGTGCCGATTTGGAAACAAACTGTTCCTTCTGAAAACCTTTAAACATATTTCAGGCAAAACAAAACAATAAAAAACAAATTATTTAATGAAACATGAGGCAAGAATTATCATAGGTTGTGTTTTCCTCAGAAAAATATACAATTTTTAATAACTAAGTAAAGTTTTATTACCTAAAACAGATATTATGGTGAAGTTTTACGTAATGATGTGGTTATTAAGCTTTTATCTTTAGTGAAAATGATGTGACAATAGAATCTGGCACAACCTTTGCTGCCATATGCTTTACATTTATTTATAATTTGTTATTATGGTAATTGTTTCAGTGTTTAAATATAAAACCTTGTGGGCGGCGATTGACAGGTGTGAAAAAAAACAACTTTTATTACAACTTCTGGTCTGAATAATAAAGATTAAAAGCAGTTATTTCTTTTATGCCATCAAAACTTACTTACTTGTGGAAACAATTAAAAGAACAATAAAAAAGTAAGTAATTGTCAAGTTTGGACCACTTTTGTAATTTCTTTTTTCTTAACTTGACCTTATTTTGTAATCATTGACACCAGATTCAATTTTCATATTATTTAGTATCATTTTTTCCATGTAAAAATCAACAAATCATCAAAAAATCATCTCTGATTCTAAATGAGCATACAGCAGAACAGAGCAGAGTGTTTGTGTTTGTTTCAATGTGATTTAATAAATGAAGTTCTGTTTTAACGCCTTTTGTTTCGGTGTTTCAGTCACACATGAACCTGCTCCTGATAAATCCTCCCGTCTCTGACGTCTATTAGGTAAATTAGAAGCTAATTTATGGTGAAATTATGGTGATGTGTTCTTTAGCATTGTTAATCTGCCACTGCTGTGCAGATGCAGATCTTTTCCTCATGTTTAATTTTTCGTCTGACAGACCTTATTAGTTTCATCACTCGAGAACAAAACAACATTTAGGGTGATATAAACAGCTTTGTTTTTGTACGTTTCCCTCGTTTTCTGTTGTGCGCAGATCCTCTCGTCTGCAGATAAAGGTTATAAATCTTTTTGTTGGTGGTGATGTGCCATTTTAATACTCTCTTAACATGAAGTAGTAGTTCTGTTTTAGGAAATGTGAACATAAACACAATCTATTGCGTGATAAAGTGGTGAATTTGAATGTGTTCGGCGTTCGGATTTGTGGAGATTTGATTTACATTTTCAGCCACAAAGCTGTCGAGGTACAACGCACTGTAAAAAGGTTTGTCACATATCCCCTCATCAACATAACAGTCCTGAAAGTATAAAGAGAGCAGAACGACTTCATATTGTGCTCAATACACTTTTTTTTTTTTTCTGTGAGTGCAAAAAAACAAATAAAAAAAAAAACTGCATATGGCTCAAGTATAAACAGTTATTCCCTCCAGGAAGCTGAAATGTGCAGGTGAGTTGGAAGCAATTCAGATGCAACGGAGCAGGCACGTTTTTACTTCCTAATATAATACAGAGCCAGTAAATACTGCCAGCGTTTCTCAGCCCGCCACAAAACACATCATTCGAGATTTTTAAAAGTTTTTCTTGAGAATCTGTTTCAGAAACTGCACATTCATTATTTATTACTACAGGGTCCTTTAATTTTTGTCAGAAACTATCTGGAGCTGTAGTAGAGCTGCCAGTAGTTTAACCACCTAAATATTTGGTGTTCTGGTACAAATGATGCTTTCTTTTAAGTTCTGTATCCAATCCAGAAGTAAACATCTGGAAACAAAGCTGAAAAGTTGCTCTCGTCTCATTTTCATCTTTTGACTTGAAACCCAAATCAGTCAGCAGGAAAAATGAAGGAATTAGCTTCACTGATCCAATACTTTTATTGGAGAGTGTATTTATTCATTCATTTACTTTTTTTTAAGCTCAGGGTACAGATGTCATGTTAAATAAAAAGTACAACAATAATTTGGCAACTACAAGATAAAAAAATGTTATTATATATTTTGTTTATTGTCAGATTTTGGGGTTTGTGCAACAGATTTCTCACACATTATATTAATAAAATAATATTTTATTTGCTTTAGAAATCTTCAGTGACCAGTATACCACTTCTATTTAACAAAAGTTAAAGATTCAGAAATTCAAATGCTCTTCAGAGGGGTTTATTATCTTCCTCTCTGCAGATGTGATGTTTGAGCAGAGCCCACGTGTTCTCAGGGAGGTTTAAGTCCGGTGATGGAGGACGTTATGAAGCCGTTTGGTCATTTCTGGAGTATTGTCCTGCATAAATACTCTGACCTTGAATGCAGCAGACCTCCTCCTGGCAGCAGGTTTTAGATTTTAATTTCAGCCCTGTTTGTAAACTGAAAACTAGGTTATTTAAGGCAGAACCTCGTGACCAAGACTTACTTATAATTTTACTTGTTAAAATCTTTATGCATCAATTTGGATGCATCTGTTTCATCTTTGAAATCTGATTCAGAGCTGTAGGAGTTTCAGCCTTTTTCACCTAATCTGTATAATTGATTATTTTTACAGGAGCACAAACTCAGTTCTTCTACGATCAACGATATGTAGCGCAAAAGACAGAAATGTGCAAATATCAAGTGAATTAAAACAAAACTAGCATGCCAACAAAAGCAGGAGCAAAGAAAAAGAAAACTGAACACAGAAAAAGAAACAGACGTCCTGTTCAAGAGTCATCTAAGATCTGAAAAAAAAATATACTACTAAACGTGGAAAAATGTGATCGAGCTTTGGAAGTTAAAACAAAAACAGAAAAAAAATTAAATAAATCACAGTTGGAGCATCAGAGCTGTGAAGAATACAAAGTGCTCACCTCTCCAGGTAATGATAGGTTGCAAATAATAGCTATGCAGACCATAATAATCTAACAAGCATTAAACATTGTGTGGTTTGCAGTTGGAACATCTCAACACAAGTAATGAGAAGAACTGATTGTGCTCACAGTGTACAGTAATGTTGGTTTCAAGGAGCTTCCAGTCAGCTACAAAAACAGCTGCGATTAATTAAAGCAACATAAAAAAGTCACCAGCATGCAGAATAATGCAAACTCTTTCTTTTAAAGTAGCGATTATCACGCTGAGGAGAAGCTATACTGTCTCTAGGTGCACTGCTGCCCGTTGAAGCCAGAAAAGATGGTGTTGCTAGAGCAATAGGACTGAATTTAAAAAGCAAAGTAGCATTAAAATATGCTAAAAGGCTCAGAGGAAGTCATCTGTGGGTTTGTTACCATGAGCAACCCCTTTCATAAGCCTGTTGTCTTCTAACCCATTGTTAGCACAGAAATAGGCATGAAAAAGAATAAAACTGAACACAGTTCTGTTCTCACCTGAACCCCAGAGCCGATGACAGATACGACTCAAACGTTGACCTTTTTCACACATGAAGCTGCACAGAAACATGAACCACGAGTGTGACGTCATTATTTAGCTTTAAATAAAAACGGTCCTGATGGGAGCCGACTGTCGCACCCGTTCATCTTAGAACTGACCGACTTATTTCCTGTGTCTGAGCCCCTGGAAGGCTTGTATGATGAATATATTTACTGCAATGGTTTGGCATTATATGTACACACACACACACACAATACTTCATGTATTTTCCACTGGGAGTGAGTGATATGGCTTCAAAATTAAACTTCAGTATTCCGCTTATATTTGCAGTAACATTTATAGTGCAGCAGAAAAGAAACCTGAACATTTTATCGGTGATTGCTGCTTGCAGCAGCATGTATTAACGCAAACATTTCTTTTTCCTTCCTTCATTTTATGAGACCTACTGTACACAATGACGGGGTGAATCTATTGCTACAACAGAGCCCTGAAACAACAACAACAACCTTACAGTGTGATGGAAACACAGCTAAGCCAAATGCAAGCAAAGTATTCAAGGTTGTGTTTTCCTCAGAAATAATCAGAAAACTACAGAACAGTAATGATTTAACAACAGCTGAAATAATTTAAACGTTAAACTCTTTAGTACTCGGCACAATCTATTGTTAGATAATAAAACTAAACAAATATAAACAAAAATGGCAGCAAAACAAACATCATCTGGACAGGTTTTTAAACCTTAGCCAAACTTTTTGTATGACCTTCAGTAAACCCATCATTTAAAGAAGTGGAGCTTTGTAGAGTCACTTGTTTTACTTTCAACCACACGTACAGCTACTCGTTTCTTCTTGTGTCGTGTTGTTCTGCACGGCTTTTATTTTCTTCAAGTTGTTTTTGTTGTTCCAACTATTAGCTGCAACAGTTTTCTTGAATATTTGTAAGACCATGTGCAGTGTTGGATCTCTCTAAACCTTATTGGTTTACCTTCTTTTTGGCGTTATTGTTGCTTGACAGGGACACGACACTCAACATTTCAGTCCTGGCATTTAAACAGGTTTGTTGTGCTTTTATTACCAAACTCAGGAGGGCAAACAGCACTTTTGTTGTTGCATTTGAGAATTTCATCCAGCCTATTTGTGGCTGAAAAGCCCTGCAAACTTTACTGTTAAAACACCGAGCCGCGACGTGTGTCAGAGTGGAAATGATGCCGACCCACTAAAACATGTTGGACACAAGGAATCGAAAATATTTATCTTCATATCAGAGATGCTGTGATTATATTTCACCGTGGAAATATAATCCTGGAGTTGCTTTTGCACATGTCTCTATATCGCTCTCCAGAGGCAAAAGGGCAATCATGTAATGTCTGTGTGCGGTTGTTTTCTGTAGTTTTAGCAAAATACCTCATGAAACCATCAGTAAGTAGTCACAGGATATACATCTACAACAGTCAACCCAATTCAAGATGGCTGCCACAGCTAAGCAACCTTAGGAGACACAGTGACTATAATTAAGGGAATTTTACAGAAACAGAGCTAAAAAACTTGGTGTGATGGTAGCTGAGAGTCATCACCAACAAACTGAGCAATAACTGATCAGAAAAAATCTGTTTTTAAAACTTTACCAGTAACTTTGAGTCAGCTCTGCCTGTCTGTTAGCAAAATATATCAAACCACTGGTTGGAATTACCTGGGTAAGGTAATCACAGGGTGTACATCGACGACATTCACTTTTAGAGTCAGCTCAGTTCAAAATGGCCACAAGTAATCGACCTTAGCCACAACACACAAACGGCTATAATGAGAATATTACTAGAAACTGAGCTAAAGTTGTTGTAGTAGTAGCTGAGAGTCATCCTCAACACGTACTCCAAGTGCTAACAGATCTCACAAGATCTCCCATTACTGCTCGAGAGCGTCCATATAGTCATTTCCATGGTTTGAAGTCAAACTCTGGCATTAAAGGCAGAATTATGAGTTTCTTCAAGGAATGCTCAATGTTCATTTTCACTGATGTTCCCAGGATTTTTTTAAGGAAAACTGGATTAACCAAAAACCAACCCCCAGTACAAATTGAGAAACTAAAATGTTGTTTTTTGTAACAGATTCACATTCACAGACTTCATCTGTATGTTTGTCGTAAACGAATGCAGAACATTTTTTAACTCTTCAAACCAAAACAAAGTCATTCATTACGTTGTAGCAGCTGATAAAACTATCACAATAAGAGCTCTTTCCTTTGTTGCTGCTAAAACACTTCCCAGCTTGGCATGTCCACGGGGAACGACCAGGACTTGTTGCTCTGTGCGTCTCCTCCATTTGCATTTTTTCCACAGCAGAACTGCGTTTAATTATCACACAGAGAGGCCATTTACAGAGATAATGAGAGGGAGGCCAAAAGCAAGCAAACCCCCCCATTACACAGTTAAACACTATATAAAACTAAAGCTAATCCCACACACCAGTTGGTTTCCGCTCCATATGTTCTCCTTAAAGAGGGATAAAAGTTCACAGTTGAATTTCAGTCCTTGCTTCAACACTGGAGGCTTTAATTGGTCACTGCAGGGACAAATGTGGAGTAAAGAGGGTATCTAAAACCATCTGTTTACAGAAACAGATATACGTCAGGTTTCATTTTCTATAAATACAACAAATAAGTAAATCTACATCAGCAGATGCATTACAATAAAACCATGACAGCAGCACGGCAGATATTGTTTGGCTGTATGCAGGGTGGGTTTCAGATTGAACTAATAAATATCGACAACAGCAACACTTGTAGAATAACCATTTCCTCCTGGCTTTTTCCCCCATCACTCTAGGCACATGGCACATTAAATTGGCTGAATTCTGTAAAATCCTTTTCATTACTCTTCCTGCATCACTCACAGCAGATATTGTATTTTACAAGCCACTAAAATGAAACCAATGTGTATTCCAATAAACCGGCTGCCAACAGAGGCTGAAGATTCATTCATACAAGCTGTTATTTTAAGATGCAAAGTCGAAACATGGGATTGTTTAAGGAGTTGTAATAATGGCTTCATCTATTCTGATTTTGTGTTTTAACCTGTTTGACAAGAAGAACGAAGAGGGGGAGGATCTGTAACACTCAAGAGTTATTAGTAGAACTTCTCTATTATTTACTTATTTTTAGAAAACGTAAATGTTTGTTCTGTTTTTTTTTTCTTAGAACTGAGGTTTGGTTTGTTTTACCCTGAGAGCAATTTTCCTCCAAGACTGTTCTACGTGCTCATTCAGTGCTTTGAGAATATAATGTAGCTTGTTTTTGCAATAAAGAAGGATAAATATTCAGTTTATTCCAGGAAAGGTTGTGCATTTTTTTTTTTACACATCTGATATTTCCCAAAATCCTGTTTCGTGGGTTGCTTTGTGCATGTAGAGGGAAAAAAAAGGTCTTCCTGAGGTAAACCTTTATTTTTTAATGATATATCATGTGACTGAAGATGTTAAAATAAGCTTTAGGTTTTGTTTTCCCAGTCCTGAAGGTTCAACTTCAATAACAAAAGTCTCAAAACATCATTAAACCATTTGGTCTGGTCCATCGGTTTTGTGTTTTTGTTTTTTTGCAGCACTCCTCTTAATTTGCAATTATGAATTTAAAAAAAAAAACAGCTATAGTTTGATGTTGAGAACAAGTTTACAATATTCTTATGTCTTCATATATATCACTTTGTAAACACAACAAGATGAAACATCAAAAAAAGGACCGGTAACATTTGAAACATCAGCTGAGGGGGGCCCAACTCAAGGCACTTTGTTACAAATAAAAAAGAAAAGAAAATGTCCAGGCAGTTATCCTTACATTATTTTATGACATTTATCTGAACTTTAAAACTCAATTAAGCTAAACTGAAGTGTATAACCTTTTGTTCAGCCTTGGATGTAAAAAAGAGTTTCATCCACCAAGTTTGGGAAAGCTTCTGAAGCACCGAGGCTCTACATCGACTATTTCTTCAAATTATTTCAGACACGATCTGTCAGAATATTAACACCTAAAAAAACTATTTAATTGGCACCAAAACATGCCGTTTGATATTTGTTTCATACTCTTAGCTTCACACGGTGTTTCATGATGGAGCTTTGATTCTTTTTTTCTTTTTAAACGGACCAAGTTCTTACTAAAAGCTAAGGTGGACATTCATGAACAGCACATATATTATATGAACAAAGTGTTTGAAGACACCTGTTAGTCGTTGCATTCAGGTGTTTCATCTCCAGTGATGAGAATTCTTAAAACTTAAGCAAACCAAGACATTCTAGACAATATTATAGTTCCAACTCTGTGGCAACACTTTGCAAGGATCCCTTTTCTTTCCCAACATGACTGTGCTGCAGGGCACAAAATACGGACTAGTTCGGCGTGGAAGAACCTGACTGACTCAAACCCCATCGAGCATCTCTGGGTTGAACGCAGACACCTTCTCGTCCAACAGAACCTCAAACGCTCTACAGAACAAATGGGCCCAAAGTCTCACAGAAACACTCGGAAATCTGTTGGAAAGCCTTTAAAAGAAGAGTGGAAGCTGCTGTAGCTGCAAGAGGGGGACCGCTGCTGGTGTGATGGTCAGGGGAGGCCAAACGCTTTTTTTCCACAAGTGCATGTAGTGCTGGATAGGAAAGGCCATGCTTCTTATTCATCTCTCTCTGGTGAATTATTTTTCAGCTGACACAAATAAAAAAGTTACTTGTTTGTTTAGTTGTTGCTTGGAGGAGTGTCAGACATGCGGAGCAAGCCAACGGGAAGGATCAGCCATGTTTGAGTTGCTGAAAATCAAAAAGTCAAAGTGGACAAAGACATTGTCTGGAGTCAAGTGAAGCAAAGTGTGAATAAAATAAATCTCAGGAGGTTTCAGTGTTGACTCACGTCTTGTTTCAGCAAGAATTATTCCTAAAAAAACAACTTTGTTCTTTTTCCAGAACAGTCCATCTTTCAGTCAGAACCTGATCACCTGAATATGACGCGTTTCTGGCTCGTTTAAATTGTTGCTTCTCTGTTTTTGAGTTTTACTCACTATTTTTGCAAACAAAATACTTTTGCATCCTTAGTTCTGTTTTTAACGACTCAAAGTCATTCATGACTCAGCATTCACGCTGCGTTTTCACAGTAAATCCATTTTTTTTTTGTTTGATTTAGAGTTTTTTCACAAGTTATTTTACTGAAAAAATAACTCTTCTGTCTAATTTCTTGTTTTAAAATAGAAAAACTAAACTATTCAACTGCTTAAGCTGAATTCTCTGGAAACAATCGAACTGCAATTTGTAAAAAGAAACGTTCTTCTTATTTTTAAACTGCTGTATAGATATTTTTCCAGTACAAGAAGAATTAATTAAAAGACCATTTTGTCTATATCAAACAGATTCATAAATATTGAGATGTTTTTGTTGAAGCATGACAGTGGGCTGAAAATGACCATTTTTGCAAAAGCACGAAAAGCCGCTGTGATCGTTCTGATTGTGTTTTTGTTGTTTGCTTCAAAGTGTCAGTCATGATGTTGAGTCACCCGCCGACTCATCCAGAAAATGCTAAATTACTCATTCACTTTAAATTCAAAACTGGCATTTTGTCTCTGAGAAAAAGTAAAAGCTGTAAGAAATTACAGCATCAATCAGACCCATTTTAGACAATTATCTACTGTTCTTAAAACTACACATAATGCTGTTCTTTCTGGTTCGAACACTGAAAACCTATTTATCCGCCTTTAGATTGGACAAATTTCTCACAAACTCCTTTTGCAATTCATTTTGGTCAGAAAAATGAATCCTTTGATTCAAACAGACATTAATAGTTCAGTTTCATATTCTACCTATTCATATGTGGGACTGACTGGTAAGAATGCCAGAAGGATGAATAAGACATGAGAGCCATGCATGATTTAGGAATCCAAAATGAGCTGTACAGAAAGGCTGCAGCCGCTGCCGCTGTGTTGGCCTCCAGCTGCTGGAATAAAGGTAGTAATTGTGCCTGCATCACCTCAGAAAAGAGAGCGGAGAGCAGTCGCAGCTGAATTATGAATAAAGAGAATTCTGCATCACCTTTAATGAATGGTATTTGCTGAATTAATTACATTTTTGTTTTTTTGAATTAAAGAGAAGCAAAGTAAATTACTGTCATTAATTCAGTGGGCAACTTGGGTGTGAAATCTATTTTCATCTTTCCCTTCCTGCTCTCCGAGCGCGGCGCCTGATCAGGTCTCAGTGTGTTAGTGGCAACTGGACCTGACTCGGAGGAGGACGGGAGACCTCATTCGTTAGGCGATAATTGACAAAAATCAGACTAACATGAACTGATAAACTGGACTGTATGCAAAAACATAGGCATTCAAAAGCACACGCAAGACCTTAAAGCCGTAATCGGAGTTTATATCGAACCAAAAACTCAAATCTGGAATAAAAACATCTCTTATCTCTCTTAAAGGCACAAGCTTTGCTAGGAATCAAACCTGGTCGCACAAATACATTTTCTGCCACCTGAATTCTTCTTTTTATTTGAGACCAATAATGTTTTGTCTCCATGTTCGTTTGTCTGTCGAGTTAGTAAAATATCTCATGAACCATCGGACAAATTTCAATGAAAGTAAACCTTGGATGTACATCTACAACTGGTGAGAAGTCGTCGAATCAGTTCAAGATGGCCGCTGTTGCTTAGCAAAGTTGGCAAACACAAAAGGCTACACCTCAGCCACTTTAGATAATGAGCTAAAATGTGGTGTGGTAGTAGCTGAGAGTCATTCTTTGAGTGTGAGTGCATCTCACAAAACGCTACAACTCCGTTCCCTCTCAGCGTAAGAGGATTTCAGTTTAAGTCTCTGCCGTGAAAGATTAGAAATTCTTGCTAGATTCTCTCTAAAAACTTTAAAATGCTCTAACAGAAGGCAATAAAAACAGGCCATGCAATTATAGACCCATCAGATGAAAATACAAGAAGTTCAGCTGCTCAAATAATTAGAAGTAAGGTCATAAATAACATTCTCTCCATTCCTGTTCACCAGTGTTTGTACAGTGTAACACATGTAAAGAGCTGTTAGAGTGGGTATGAATTAGAAATGTTGTCATTAATAAACATTACGAGAATGTCAGGATCATCATTATCTAATCGGATGACCGTGATTAGTCGGGATGATTGTAATAATTTCCGCATAATCGTAATAACTGTCTTGATTCACCTGGATGAAAAACAGGTGGGAGAAGCTAACAGATCCGTCATACTTCCTGCATGCTTCAAACAGATATTACTCAAGCTGTCAAATGAGTCTTTAAATATAAATGACAAGCAACGACAGCTGTGTGTTTCCAAGTTAACTTTCGTTAAAAGTTCAGCGGACGAGACACGTTTCTGTTCTGGTGTTCTCGATTAAACGCATCACTCAATTATTATTTGACTTATACCATGATGGCGGCACGAAATGGGCCGGCTAGGACAATTAAATCCTTTCAAACAGTTGTCGGTGTGAAAATAACGGCCGAAGCAGTTTTTCATAATTGTGACAGCCCTGCTGAGAGGCTGGCACATTATCATGTCCGAGCTGAAATAGCGGTGCCAATCATGGTGGCGCGCGGGGTCGACAGGAAGTCATAACACTGCCTGAATGCTGCAGAGCCACGATGGTGACAGATACGTTTCAGCACCTAATGAGTAAACCGACAGAAGTTGGACCATAAAAATGTCTGGTGAACATTATCTTGTTCATTTTTCTACACTGTATAAGTTTGTGTTTTGTCTTCCGGACCATTAAAAGTTTATTGGACTGAAGAATTAGCTCCTACAGTAGTTTATCTCTGCGCCTGCCACAATGGGGAGGAAAACCTGCATTCATTTCTGTTTTCTTTTATCAGAGATGCTTCATATTCAGGCTACATTTGTCTGGAAACATGGTTTTAATGTTGCGAAATGTGATTACAGGGTTCGGGTTAGAAAAGTCTCACCTTGAGTAATTTGCCAGCACTTGAAGTAACAGCTGACGTTCTTCTACGAGTTATTTTTGTCATATTTATGTACTTAGAAGCCTCCAGTTTTATTAGTTACAAACCGAGGATGGCCAACACATTAATGGCTATAAGTCCATCAAACCTACAGATATTGTGCTAAGATTTGGTGTGGTAGTAGCTGAGAGTGATCCCCAACACACTCTGAGCTAACACCTGGCAATACCTCACATGAAATTATGCAAATTATTTAGAAAGTTGGACCAAAACAGTAATAACTCTAATTTCTCATGGTAAGATGAACTTAGTCTGAAACTCTGGAAAAAAAGATGACAGGAAATTTGCTTTTCTTCAAGGAATGTTGGACTTTTAACTTTAATAAGATTTTCTTTACTGCAAAAAGCAACAAATAGTAATGTTAACCAAGGAACTCATTAAAGAGTCTTCACCGTTTGCCTTCTTGAAATAATTTCTTCCATTGGGTTTACACTCACTGACCAGTTAATTAAGCAGGTCCTAATTAAAAAAGGTATTTTGTGTTTAAGTTTTCTTCGTGTATATACGGTTTAAACGTCTAATCAGTCACAAAGAGACCATGAGCCTATTTTTAGACGTGTTTTTTTCTTCATTCCTGGTGAAACGATGTGAAATTTGCATCTGAAAATGTGGTTTTAATTTGTTTTGCTTGAAACACAGATGCTAAAAGAATAAAGTTGTTTAATTTTCAGTGCTGCCATATTTTCTAGGGTAAACAAACTGCAAACTATAAGAACAGTTTTTCCCTCTTCACTTTTTTTTTTAAATCTGTTTTACAAATTATGCATTTAAATCAGCCCCATCTACCAGATAACTTCATTCTTTCATTTCAATGTAAAATAGAAAGTGATTTGGTTAAACCCAAAGGAAAAACATAGTTAAGCTGTGTTCCGAACAAATAAGACATAAATCGCTTGTTTATTTTGGTTAAATCTGTACAAAGTTAGGTAAATAAACTTCAGTGTCACTAGAGGAGAGATCTTGATTTATCAAATCATTTACCTATTATCAATTAGCAGAAAGTAAAATCATTTATCTATAAAATAAATCTGTCTTAAGTCTAAAGTTTAGCTTGGAAACTTCTGCACTTTCACAGCTAACAAGAACTTTCTTGTTTTGTTCAGTTTTTTTTTACTAACAGCAGTTGTTTTGGGTCAATATGTGTTTTTTTAAGAGTTAAATAACCCACAGGTTACACTCCAGGTCAGATTTCGTAAACATATGGGGGCTGCAGAGAGTAAATCTGATGCCTGCACATCCGTTATTCAGTTGGATGTTCAGGAATCCATCACCAGGAAGGATATTAGAGTGAAGGAGACGAGGGCCGACAAACCTCCGCTCGCTTCATCTATACTGCGAGCGTATTCAATTAAACAATTCATTTGTCTGAGGGACTTCACATTAAAGTGTAATGATACTGTGGTATTCATGAAACACCGGAGCCTGTCACCTTGTCCTTGATAAAAAAAGAAATTGCCACTGGATCTTTGTCGCGGCTAAGTGAATAATTTTTCTGTGTATGAGCCATGTTTGGCTCAATGAACTTTAACAAAAAAGGGTTTGTGAAGGTAAGCACGCCTTCATATTTTATTACCACTGCTCCAACAGGGAAATAATGGTCAGTTTTGTGTTTTAGCTATAAAAAAAAAGTAGAAAGAAAAGAAAAACAACTGGTAGGATTTTAATTTTCATCCAAGATTAAAAGACATCCTATTGTTATCACCCACTGCTGAAGCAGAAAAGCATTAATTGTGTTTGTTGGTCTGTAGTTTTAGCAAAATATCTCATGATTCAGTGGACAGATTTTAATGAATGTCAACCCAATTCAAGATGGCCGCCATGGTCACGTGACCTTAGGAAAGACAAAGGGGTATAACTCAGCTAATGTTACAGATAAAGAGCTACAGTTTGCTGTGGTAGTAGCTGAGCATGGTTCCCAACACATACTTCAAGCACAACACGCTGCACGACATCTTTGCCTAAAAGCTACCATGAACTGCTGGAGTCAACCCCGACTGTCTGTTAGCAAAATATCAGGCAGATTTCAGTTAAACTCTAAAGTAATCACTGGATGCACGTCTACAACTGATTACCTTTTGGAGACAACCCAATTCAACATGGCTGCTGCAGCTAGCCGACATTAGCCAACACAAAAATGGCTCCATTTTACGAACACTGCGTTAAACTTTGGTGTGGTAGTAGCTGAGAGTCGTTCCCAACTTCACACTGCAACCACTAATAGATCACGAGGTCTATCGCAATACTGCATGAGATTGTGACTAATGTTGCTTTCAAGGTTTGACCAAAACAGCTACAACTCATTTTTCAACATAAAATTATCTTAGTTTAAAACTTGCATGAAAGGCGGTGGGTGATATGCATTCCATCCTTCCTTAAATTTATTATTTAATTGTATTATATTGTTCAGAAGTTTGTGATTTCATCTGTGAAAGATGCGATAAAAACAAACTGTACCCAATTAAAAAACACTGAACAGATAAAGTAAAACCATAAAAAACAGGAAAATCTTTTTACAGTTCAAACTAAAGTCTTTGTTACCTTTAAATGTCCGAAGCTGCAGCTTTAAAGGTTTTCTGAAAAAGCCATAATCTCAAGTCCAGTCATGCATTAAACCCTCTGATCAGAAAACAAAAATGCATCAGGTCTCCTCTAGAAATCAAGCAGGTCGTGATTATGTGACGTTGTATTTCACACAAGCAGCATTTGCTTCACATTACTTGTTAACTGAGGGCTGTTTTATATCTGGTGCATGTTTAATTTGTGCACAGCGACAGGGAAAGGGAGAGAGCGTGCGCACTGTGACAGTAATTGTTGGCGCTGAGTGATGGATCAGTTGTGCTTTTTCTAGACAAGGAGGTGAAGATGAGGCTGGAGGAGGCGGTGAGGAAGCTGTTTCCTGTTACATCGACAGACTGGTGCAGCTTCATCATCCCAATATAAGGAGGATCTTCACCGCAGCTAATTTTGCCACGTGTTAGAAGATGTTAATGTTAAAACGGACAGACTTTAGGTTAAAGTGGTCATTTCCTAATGCTGCAGACAAACGAGAACAGAGCTGCAAAAAGAGAGGAAAACAACAACATGTTTTTAGGCTATGGCTTAATCATCAGACTGGAAAATTAGTAATCTAATGAGATTTTGGTTCCTTCATGATTGAATCCTTTTTATGAGCAGAACCAGAGAGATGAGGGGATAATAGGAGGAAGACGGACAGATGGGACGCCAGAAGATCTAAACAGGTGAAGAGGAGGAGAGTATCAGATAAAAAAATGACAGTTTAGTTGAAAAGCAACCTTTGTGTCTCAGATTTACTGCTCCTCCTGTGACAAAGTTTGCAAGATATAAAAAGAGTAGACAACAGCAAAACCGAGGCCAAAGTTTCAACAGACTGCCCCAAGATTAAGTGTGATAACATCCGCCAAAGCAGAGTGATGTTCCGATGAAAACTGCATTCTCTTAAAAAATGTTGATAGGACCCAGATGAAAACGGCAACTTGCCTCTTCATCGCTGCTACAGATGCTTACTTGCCCTGAGTTGAGGTGGATCTCAGCGTCCCAGAACCTCCCACAGTTGTCTCAGCTGCCTGAGCAGCGTTCAGGTCCGAGGGGGGATTTGGCAGCTTTACAACAGCAGGGCAGACATCCAAAATCTCTCAGCCTCCACTGTTGTTCCTCCCCTCACAGCTACTGTCCTTTACTCCCACCTCTTCTTCACTTTTTCACCATTTATTACTGCTCCTTCTGTCTCTTTTAGTCTTTAGCCTTCGGGGATGAAGCAGTTCAACTTTTTATCGTTTGTGTTTGCAGAAGCTCTGAGCCGGTATCAGAGTAACCACAGCTCTGCATTTCAAATAAAATATACATTAACTTTAAGGTCATTAAGCTTTACGTAGATACTAATGCTGCAAAAGCATAAATGCAAACACTGTGCAGTGAGATTGTTCTGCAACTACTGACTTTTTTCCTTTAATAAGACAAAAAATCTGATTAATGTGAGTCTGTGACTTGAGTTGGATGCTCAGAAGTGTATCTGCACAGATTCTACGTCTGAAACTGCTGTTCACAGATGTTGTGATGGAAATCAATTATCCAGTGTTTAAATATACAAACCAAAAACAAGAAATTGGTTCTTAAAAAAGTCCTGTCAAGTCAGGGGATCGATGCAAAGTGAGAATAAAGAGTCCATACATAAATATAGGAAAGTTTGCAATATTCCACTAAACTTGTATTAATATTTAGCTAAAATATGATCAGGTTAAGATAATCAGTTTACAGGGGATTAACTCATTCAGAGGGAGCTCTTGATCTGCTTGATGTTGCAGTATTTCTGTGCATTTAGGGACATCTGATTTACTAAAAAAAAAAAAAAAGAAGTTGATAAAAATGCTTTATTTTTGCAGCATGAATGCTGATTGTAGCTGTAGGTGCTGAATGCTCAAATGCATTAATTAATGTGTTTATGGTCAAGAACAAAAAGTCACTCATTCATTTAAACACTGAATGAATGAGTGAATAAATGGGTAAATGTGTTTAGGTCTGTATTGATACAGTCCATTATTTTATTTGAGGTATTTTTACAAAAAAGTAATCTGTTGATTAAACCACTTTTCTTTTCCCCTTTAATTACTTTGTTTTATAAACTCTTCCCCTTCGATCTTTTGACCATTTTCAACAAATAAAAGCAGCTTCTTTCATCAGGATATGAAGACGTCAGTGTTCACGTTAATCAGATTGGGCTGTGGTTGTTTTTTTTTCTGTAGCTTTAAGTGAAAAGAAGCAAAAAAAAGAATAATTTGATGAAGACAACCCTTCGTTACCACTTCACATGACGCTCTGTTGGTGCGACACCTGTCAGCTAAATTAATTTATACAGAGGCCGAACAAACAACCAGAGAAATCTAATTTTCTGCAAAAAAGCATCGTAAATACTGAATAAGCTGAAACTGAGTCATTAAAGCTAAATAAAGAAGAACACTAGATAAAAGGTAAAAGAAGCAGAATGCTAGCTAAAACCAAAAGTAGCCAAAGGATAGCTAAAAGCTAGGAGTAGCTAACGGTAGCATAAAACAAGAAGAAGAACAAGGTCTCAGTGAGAATATTTGTGAATAAAGTTAAATATTTTATAAAGTCTTAAAGTCGTAGCACCCATCTCTTAAATGAGCTGAATATTTTGACGTATGAACAGCTAAATTAGCACGAATAAATAAGAAAACATGGAAACAACAGCGTGAATGCTGAATGAACATTCACACAACGCCTGGTAATCACTGCCTGATTACAAAATAAACTGCCTTTTACAAAGTGTGACGCGTCCTCTTCTTAAAAAGCTGCAGTCTGGGCGTTTTTTCATTTACGTTCGAAGCTTATAGGATTGTTAGTTTAACTCATTTAGCTCCTCTCAGGAATTCTGGGGGTTCAGAAAAACCTTGTCAGGTCTTGTTCTCCTGCTCTGAAGCTTCTGATGACAAATCTGCCACGCCGGCGAGGAGAACAGTGGAGAACAATAAGGGGAAGACAAAGGAGGAATCATTTTTACACCATGAGCCCTCCGGCTCATTTTTTTCTGTATCTTTCCCGTTGCGAGTGAGCATCTGGCAGAGCTAAGTTTTGCAGGTCTCTCCTTCCATATTTCTTTCATTTTTCTCTATTGGTTTCTGTCGAGCACTGACAAAGGCAAGTTGGCAGACAGATCCAGTCAAGCAGAACAGCGCGCTCAGATGTAAGACTATTCATTTTAACAGGAGAAAGTCAGGGAAGCAGTCTTTTCTGCTTCTAAGGCCGATTTTCTATCAGGTGTCAATGTCATGGAGAGGCTAACTTAAATATCTGTTGACCTCTAAAATAATCTTTGAACCTCCGCCTTTCATTGTTGCTTAGAATGAATGAAAAATGAAGGAATATTCTTACAAATAAATAAATAAAGTGATGCATGTTACCAGCCTCAGCTCAGAGTCTGATGGAAATGTTTCAGATGATTAGCGGCAGACGTAACTCATCTGGATTTCAAAGAGGCCAATCATTAGGAGCTTCTTCTGGAGGCAGAGAGAACAATCGTGACTGGATATTGGGTGACATTCAGGTTGGAGACCTAATCAGAAACCTGATAGAAGTCTGTCAGGTAATTTTGTGCTCCAGTGATTTCAGAAAAGCACTTTGATATATATGTTTCAAAGCTAAAACAGACAGCTTATCTGATCACCGCGTGTTTTTCTTTATGATAAATCACGTGTGAGGTAGGGTCAGAAATAATGGGAGCGCACAAAAGTCAACATTAAGTCCCCCCCTGCAGTGACAGATGGGATTTCTGCTCCAGAGAGGCTCCATTTCCTGCCGAGTTATCAGCCCGCGGGGAGCTGAATTAAATGTTCTAATTTCTAATACAACTCTTTGGGCTGAATTATCTCATTCTGGGATGTGGGGCCCTTCACAATCACATGATGACAACTCTACTGTGATAATCAGGCAATTTGAGGAGAACAAAAGAGTGACGGAAAATGGGTTTAATTTTGCTGATTACATTTTGCGGATGCTTCTAACTACAGATAATAAAGATTCCTAAAAATATATATTTTACTCAAAAAAAAAAAAAAAGACAAGTATTAACATTTCTACTCTGTCATGAAAGAATCAACTAAAACTTGAGGTCATTTCTGAATGTGGCCTCTAGATTTTACAGATAGGTTCACTTTCATCATCTTAATGGGAAGCAACCACATTTCCTGCATTTTTTTTTTTTTTTTTAAATCTAATAACAAGCTTCGTATTACTGCTCTCCACGACCTGCAATGCTTCTCTGTCTGCTGAAACGTCTCCCTCCAAACTCTGCAGCTTCTGTCACGGCTCTTATCACAGACAAAGTCCAACCATATGAAAATGTTTTATTCATCACAGAAGTAAATTAATTTTAACTGGATACATGAGGCGGGAGTTGGACTGCGGCCAGATATTGAAAATCTACGCCACTTTCTTTTTTCTGTACAAGCTTCTTTATCTTTTGTTCATCGTTTCATAAGAGTCCTTAAAAACAAAAAACATCATTGCTACAAAGGTGTATTAGGATCACTAAGAAGAAAATTAAAATGAAACTTTTGTTTCCTTCAGAGTTTCAAAAATAAAGCTGAAATGTTGAAGTCAAAATGTTTGCTGAAATAGTATGAGTAATAAAGTTAAAATTAAGGTATTTTGAGATAAAAAGAAAGCAAAAATCAACCCATTATTGTCACAAAGACGTACGACAGCCATATGTTTTCAGACTTTATGCTTCAGATTAGATGTTAATGAGCACAAACACCATAAATTACATCTGGAGCTGTGAAGGAAGTTCTGCTGGTGTGATAACAACCACAAAGAAAGAAAGAAAAAGTGAACTCATAACCCTCGACTACAAAAAATAATAAAAAATAAATAAAACCAGTACAGTACGGTTCAAGAGAACAATCAGGTTTCCTTCCTGAAGGTTACTCTTAACACTATTTTAACTTTTCTCCTGTTTCAGCTCTTCTCTGGAAACAGTATTTCAACTTTATTCTTGACATTTTGAGAATACTCAGACTAGCGAATATGTCGCATTCAAAGTGTCCTACATCCGCTTTCCTCCATGTTCTGACGCTCGGTTTGGAGCTGAGCTGCTGCCATGTTTGGTGGATTCACTCTTTGTGTTAACAAACAGTTGGACAGGTGGACCTAATAAAGTGGCTGGTGAGCGTATGATGACAGTAAAGTAAATAATAATAAATTAAAAAAAGAGAGATGCTTCTGATGTTGGCTTCAAACTGGAACTGGGGTGCACAATTGTGAAACAGTCTCTGAATTTGGACACAAAATGCAACAAAAGAATCATGAAGACGTGGTGAAGATAAAACAATAAAAGAACATTAAGCAGATTTTAGGCCGGAGGAGACAGATGGTGTTCGACTGTTAGACCAGCCATGGGAGGAGTGTCAGCGACTGCTGCAGGACGGGAGTCAACACGATATAAAGACAGTTCACTGATGGAGGGGATGTGGTGGATCAGTGGTCAGTGCTGCGTGAGGGCGCAGGTTTGAGTCCAGGAAGCAGCATCTTTTGTGTGAGTTTACTCGCTGTGGTGACCTCTGAAGAAGGAAGCAGCCGAAAGAACAACAACAACAACTGCTGTTGATTAAGTCACAAATAAATATCCTAATAACGAAACTGTATCTGGAACAAATGTCCTGCTGAGCTTGTTTTTACAGATGAAGGCAGGGGAATAAAGTTGACTTGTTTGACACCGGCAAAGATTTTTAACAAATTTAAATATCTGACAGCAACACACAGAATTAAAAACTAGGGCGTAATCTAATTAGGAAAAGAGTTCTGTGATTTCATGCAGAAAGCATCTGCATATCTCTGCTTTTGCTTTATAAATATATATTCACTAAATTACCCACCACTACTTGGAATTGTTTTTACTCATATGAACATTAAGATATATTTATATATCTTCTTTTTTACTGCTGTCATATCTCCCACAATATTCACCTCAAACACTTGAAAATGCATCTAACTGTAATTTTGACAAATCACTGTTATTTGATATGATGATAGTGTTTTTCCTCCAATCAACAACAGTGTAATCAAGCAATTGGCAAGAAGCTGAGCACAGCAGCTTCTCATCAGCAGTTCTTCTGAATCACAAAAATTTTGCTGGAAGTAAACAATAAACACGGAGCACTTTGCAATTTTCATGTAAGATGTCTCTCAGTGCTCTTGCACAATCACATGTAATCTAAAAATCTCTTTTTTTTCCTGTTGCTTTGCAGGGCATATTGTTGTCTACATGCATTTACACAACAATGGAGCCCGGCTGGTAATAAACACAATGTTGGTGTGAACGTGTCGAGGTGTTCCAGTCAAAAAGACAAGCCACTGTATCGTTAACTCATCCAGGCAGTTTTACGAAGTTCATTTCCTTCAAACAAAATGCTCCAAGTTGGTCGATTCAAATGCAAATGTCTATTCAAAGTGAAACTTCAGGGGAGGTCAGACCTGGCACAGGCTGAGGCGCTCACAGCGGCACAGCGGCGCAACGGCAGAGAACAAATGCTAACTGCACAGAAGAGGCAGACTCCTGCCAAAATTACTGACAGGTCTCTCTCTCTGTGCTCACAGGACGTTTCGGCAGCTTTATCTCGCTTCAGCCTCAGCGGAGATTCGGACTGACACATTCCGACTGGTTCTCTGCTCTGGCTGGAGACAAAATAACAAACTGCCAGCCAGAGAGGATGTGTGAGCGGATGCTTGCTGCACCCCTTAAGGATTTATGCTCTGGCCTCTTTGAAGTCCTGCTGCAATCTCTGTAATTGTCTGGCCTTTGTGGACTAATTGCTTGCCTGCTATACCATGGCGTAGTGCAATTGCTGAAAGGAGGACTCACTTTAGGAATAAAGGCTTGCAGTCTTCAAGAGCTGCTTGTTTAAAAATAGAGATATCCTAAAATAGAGATACCACATCGCTGTGTGATTGTTTGGCCTCTTCAACGTACCTGGAAAAAAACAGGGAGAGCTTACAATGCGGCACTTTCACACTTACGAAACACAAACAATAAAAATCTACACGGACGGCACAAAATACAGACCACTGCAAACCCTAATGAGAATAAACTGCTCTGAGAAGCACTGGAGCTTATTTAGGGAGGAAACGTAGAATAAAAAAAATGCCATAACAAAAATCAGGCCATATAATGTGAAACTGTTATGGTGCTATTGCACCAGTACAAAACATGTACATTACCCCTATTAAACTCTAATAAACAACTTTTTAAAACTACTGCACTGATCTGTTGACTTTCTGTCACCATCTACATTACAAAGTTATGTTTCTACCATGTTGTTGCATTTTTAACTTGTAACTTAAAAGTAGAAAAGGCAGTGAGTGGCTCTAAGTCTCTGTGTTTCTGGTGAAGGTAATTTAGACACGTGTTGTTCCTTAAGTCAAAAGTTTGGATTTACACTTGTCTTTTTAAGCAGCACAAAATAATATTGTTCCTATAAAGCCTGCAAATTATTCAGATATCAGCTGTACCTCTGAAGTTACATTTACTACTTCACCACCATTGAATACTACAAATCATTATAAATATACCTAATCACCAGAATCATATCAGTGCACTTTTTGCAGTTCTGAAATTAAAATGCAAGCCTGGAAATTCAAGGCACCTGAGGCGGTAAAAGATCTGCTAACCTGCTGCCCGGCTCCCGCCACACATACTGCATGTTACAGAGTTAAACCAAAACAGCAGCGAATCGATAATTAGGCCAGATATTATCAAATAATTCAGACACGGCGCTGGCGTGACTGTAAACACTGAAGCACGCTCCGGGCTAAACAACAGCCAAGATGAAGAGGCAGTTAAAACACGAAGGAAAGGAAAGAGAGCAGAAAAATCTCCAACAGAGACAATGTAACTTTATTTTAAAAAATAATAATAAAATAAAACGCTTTTCCCACGTGAAACCTCTTCTGATGATGGTGCACAGGCACTTGTTTGCAGAGTTAGCATCATCGCAGCTAGACGCACCCTTAGGTGTCACTTAATAAACTGGAACTACCTGAAGAATTACACAGACTCGCTCAAAAGTAACATCAAGGATGGAAATGATGATAATAGGAACTATAATCAGCACCAACTGTGGCGACCAGGAGACTCATCTGTATCTGTGCAACAAGTTCCTCAGATGGGTGAAACAGACAGAGGTCAGAGGTCAGGAAGAGTTTTCAGCTCAGGAGGAAGGGTGTGAAAGTCCAAAAAGCTCAGGTGTCTGATGGAGGAAACTGCACAAAACCAACAACTGTTCCTGACGGAGCTGGGCCATTAACGCCAATAACAACACTGGTAACTCTGCATCATTAAAAAAAAGTGTCGTTCTGCAATATCAGCGACATGACGTCACAATCGGTGATATAACGAGTCAAGAGTCAGAGCAGCCCGTTAGCCTCCATTAAAACTTTTGTAGCCGTGTCACATACGTCCTGTTTACAGGCACTAGAGGACAGACCGCCAACAAAAGCACGATACTTTATTAAACGTGGAAGAAAACTGGCTGTGCTAAAGATGGAAACAAACTAGTGTTGTAACACCACTGAGTGCAACCAGGCAATAAAGGCAAGTGAAGAGGAGGCAGGAGCAGCTGTATGAGCGGCGTGAAGGAAACAAATGACTCAAAGCATCACTGCAACAATCTTGCACCCTGCCTTACAGGAAGAGCAGGAGCTACATGTCGGTTTGGCCAAGACAACTAAATTCAAGCTGCATTTGTTTGAAATGCTGCTATTTGTTTACATTTTTACTTCAAATTTGAAGTAGGTTTTTATTAGACAGTATTGATTTTTTTTTATGAGATCAATAAAGTTTCTATCCGTCCATCCAGCAGACTTCTGAAAAGTTGCAAGCTTTATTTATTTCAGTAGTTATCAAATTATGTTTTTTAGTAAAATTTTTAAAATAATAATAATATTAAGCACAAACGCTTTCAGCTTAATAATGTTCTTTTTTGCACAGATCATCATAATACACAATCAAATATAAAATTGTCCTTTTTTTAAATAAATGCTGCTTCCTAAAAGCTGCGATCACAGACAAAGTGCTCGGATGTTTTTGTTGTTTGTTTTATTGTTATAAGTGTCATTATCCCAAATTACGATGAGATGATGATAGATTGTCCTGACCCGCTGGCTGCATTAGTGCTCAGAGCTTGTTGGGGGGAAATGAGCACAATGAGAAGCTTCTTTGCACCACACAAGAACTGACATGTCACGTTACTTCTGACCCTCCTTCGGCAGATGATGAGTGTTGACACCACACCATGTGACTTTCTTGATAAGGTTGCCATGACATTTTCCAGATGGCAGCGGAAAAACGTTGGAAACAAAGGCTCATTAAATGGATTCCGTCCTCTGCAGCAGGTTTGATGTGCTTTTATCGACAGGCTAATTCCCTGAAGGAATGGGATGTGCCAGGGAAGAGACTAATGAAACAAATGGAGACTTGTATTCCCCACAGACTCACAATCAGACTCGCCTGCCTATAGTGCTGCAGCACAACCCTGATCCGGCTGGCTCTTTATCTTCTGCTTTGCATCGCTTGCCACGGTGGGACCGGGTTGAAAGGTCTGAGCCGCATCGGATATGTCTTCATGACGTTTGTGAAGGCATTTTTTTTTTCATTACCCAAAACCCAATGTGAAAGGGAAAAATAAAACAGCTCTTTTAGTGAGAAGCATAAAAATGCACAGCATGTAGAGCGGGCCTGACAATAACTCCTGACAATGACAACTCTTTAGGAGCTCGGAGTCCTGGTAAGATTGGATCCACGATGACTCCACAGCAGGATAAATAACTCCAGCGGTGGATTACATGAGGGAGCTCGTAGCAGCCTGCTCACACCACTTACACTGAAGCAAATAAATACAGGCAGCAGGTGAAACGTCCAACAGCCATTGTGCCAATGAGGTACGGCGCTCCTGGGGCGATACGTTGAACTTTTCAGATTAGTGTAGCCTCAAGAAATGAATCTGCTGCTGCACAGAAAACTTTTATAAAACACCATCTATAAAAACGACCACATTTTACATTTTTTATGCCTGTAACATACTGATCCTGGAACGTATTAGATGTGGAAGAAGTGGATCTGAGAGGGAACAGATCGCTTTGAATAATTTACCCATGTCTCACCTCTTTTGTAGATTTATTTTTACACAAACATAAATTGTTGAAACACTTTTCTCCTACATAAATGTAAATAATTAACAACATTAGATAAGCAATTTTTTGGTCACTGCTTCAGGAGATAAATTTATCCGTCCATCTTAATTTTAGACTTTTCTTTGGCTGCTTTTTAATTTGTACCACGTCAGTGATTCTAATTAAGATGCCTTTTAACTTAATGACTTTTGCCATGAACAATCTCTCTGGGATAGCTGCTTTGTATTTAATATTATAATTACAGTTTGTCGACTCTGATGGTACAATTTATATAATGTGAAGTGCCATAAAGCAGAAGCAGCCCTTTAAATGTCATAAATTTCGTTTTTGTTCCTCTGTTCCTCTCATAAGAAGTGATTTATCTGTGTGAAGGGATGAAAAGGAGCCTGCTGGAAGATAATCTTCCAGCACAGTGAAGCCGATGAGGACATCTTTGTGTGAAGGAGGTGAAGATGTCCTGTAGGGAACAGCAGAGTGTGAAAACATTAAAGCCCCAAGAATCAAGTTGGAAATAAGTGGGAAAGCAGCTAAATGTTCGCCTATTACACCGTCAATGGAACAGTGAGGCTGTAACTGGGTTTTGTTTGTTTTCCTTGACCCATTTGCCTTGGTCGAGTGTCTTTCATGCACGTTTCTCTAAACTGTCTAAAACCCTCTCTGTTGTGGTTTTTTACACTCTGTCACACCTGTCTTGACAGACGGATGTTGCACCATGACACAAAACATTTTATAACATTTCTGTTGTTGGAAAAAAACTAAACGTGTTCCGATACGTCAGGTCAATATATCTAAACTGGGTGGGATTTAACTTAAAACTGCTCAATTTGTTCTGCAGTGGGTACATTTTAAACCGGGAGAGATTTATTCTTCCTACAAGTTCTACAACCATATGAAATGGGTTCACTGGCATAGCAACACATCTGAGCCGATGCCATGGTTGACCCGTTACCGTAGCAACCTTGCAGCTAAACGCACACCAGGATAACATATAGATTTTGGAAACTTAAGACTCTGCAATCAGCTTTTACACTGCCATTGCTTTAATCCAAACATCTATAAAAGGCAAGATGATTATTATGGGTTGTCAAACTGTGCACGGGCTCCGTAACCTCAGCAGTGCTGGGTCGATGCTCTATCTATTGAGACACACATGTCCTAAAACCTTTAATCCTGGCAGCGTTAGCGTAACGCTCTGCCTACTGAGCTCCAGGGAACGTGGGATACTGAAAGGAGGAGGAAGTGAAACATCTCAGTAAGCAGGATGAGATGTAGCAGAAAGTGAGGAGGCAAGCTGAAGGACAAGGACAAAAACATAAATTATGATGTGAAGTTTCCCTGACCGTTACACCAGAGCAGAAATCTCTCACACAGTTTGATTTCCCCGGAGAAACTGGGAGGAGGTGCCCTTGCGGTTTTAAGATACGACGCCGTAATTAGAAAGTCATTGGTTGAATCCCATCAGCAGCAAACACATTTATCCTGTTAAACTTCGCTCTTATTTGCAACATTTTGCATGCACAGAGTAGTATGGCGATCGACCGCGCTCTGGTTCAAGTGTAATTTGGATTAAGCCCTTTATAAAGAACCCATCAGGGTCTGATTAAGGGTCCCAGAAAAATCTCATTGTAATACTGCATAAGCCCGTCACCTCGACCCTTAATATTTGACTAAGACGACGACTTTCATTAGAAGCAGAATTAATTACCTCAGGAGTAATTTGTGGAATCTGTTCTAAAATCCTGAAGATTACTCACGGAAATCTGGACCAATAAAGCTAAAATAAAACAAACAAATTCCATAAAATGTCACTTTGTAAAAAATAAGTGACCATGATGAGTATGAATGTGAGTGAGCTGGAGTTTTATAAACTGGACAGTTAAAATGTAGCTTTTTGAGCTGATTATTTTATTAACAATAGCATTTGACCTCAACATGTGAAAGCCTTGTTTTTAGCTTTTCCGTCTGATTTTGAGCTTACTTCCAGCAGCAGGTTTTAGAAAAAAAAAAAGCCAAATAATGTGCAGAATTTGAAACTGTGATTGAGATATAAAAAAGGGACAAGCACCTGAAACTGGAGATGTAATCTTGTAAGTAGGTAAAAAGCGAATAGGGCTTCAGAAAATCAATTTCATCCTTTTTAAGAATTCATGACTACATCTCAAGTTAATATTTGTTGAATTCAGCTACTGAGACACTTTAAATATTGGAAAATGTTGCATTCAGTTTGGTTAAACACAAAAGTCAAATGACATTATGAACAGTCTGCTGGAAGAGCTATTTCAGATTTAACAATGAGGCGGATCATACGATACCAACTGGTTTTCAGGCTTTAATGTGGTTTGATTCTGGGAGGAAAAGAAAGTACGTTTCCTTCTTGGTCTCAAAAAAATACATTCAATTATCTTCAACTTTCTGAGCGAGGGATAATGTTTCATAAAAAACAAAAAAGCAAGAGCCTATATTGAGTCAGTGTGACAACTTTCTGTCTATTCATCTTAAAGATTACCTCTCCAGATAAACCCGATTTTTTTTGTTTAGTCATAGATTTAAAAAAGTCCTGAAAACCGTTTTAAACTATCGATTTTTGTTATGTTGTAATTATACGTTTGAATAAAATAATTTTATGCAACTAAAACTGTTCACTTTACAGCATCCAGTGTTCATTTGTTCAAAGTTGTGATTTTAAACAATTTATTATTTCTGATGCATCTGAGAGTTTAATCTGTGAGAGAAATATGTTTTTTAGAAAAGGAGCAGTTCTGGGAACAAAATGTACAAACATGTAACTCTGTAAATGTGTGGCATATAATCCTCACGGTTCCTGGAAATATTCAGCAGCAGAGAATCTGCAGTCTGTGAAAGTCTGGTTTTAAATATAAACATAAACATGTCATTATTGTGGAAACAGAAATCAGCACGAAGATCTGTGTCTGTAACCAATTATTGTTAAAAAAAAAATGGAGAAACACAAGAAAAATATATCTTTAACATTACTGGACTTACAGAGCAAGAAATCTGAACATTTTATTCCTTTTTTATGCTTTTTACTAAAACTGCAGTGAATTCAGCTTTACAATAATATGATTTACATGAATTGAACTGATTGATTGCAAAAAATTATCAAGTTAAATAGAAGATGAACACATTTTCCTTCAGTTCAGAGTGTGAAAATAGAAGTTTGACAGGTGAACCCAATTTATTATTTACCAATTATTAGTAAACTTTGCTGGCAATGTGAGCCAGCCTCAGTCTGAGGATGTGGAGCGTAATGACTGCGTGGGAGACTCTGTAAAGTTAAACGGACCATATGGTCAGAAGATGAAGACGTGTTGGGTCAGGTCAATGGATGAGAGGTGTCCGTGTGTGGGAGACGGCAATGAGATCAACAGAAAGGTTTGTTGCAATTAAAAAAAGAAAATAATACTTTGGGGAGAAAATTCTAGATATAAACAATATTAAGATACGAACACTGCTGCTCTGATTACCTTGAGGTAAAGAAAAAAAAATCTATTTGTAGTTAATGCTGGGAGAACATAAAGAGTCTGTCTTTACAGCTATTGTACAGCTTTAACAGCTCTGGTGCTTTTTCAAAAACAGATATATTCAGTCTTTTCTTTGTGCGACAAGGAGAGAAATGTGACAGACACAGAGCTGATGAAATACTGATCAGAGTTCTTCTCTGCTTCAGCAAAGACTTAATTAATGGCTAACTAGCACAACTACAACTAAAACTACTGCTCTTGATGTATACGGCAAAAATAAAACAAATGTTAAGGGGTGGCACGTTTATTTTTTAATAATTTTTCATCCACAGATTCCTCTTCTTGTCCTTTCAGGTTCAGATGTCAACTTCTGGTAAGAACTGTCACAATATATATGTTATATCAGACCCTAGACCAAGAAGAGATACAAAAAAATACTAAAAATAAACAATAAAAAAAAGGTACATATAAAGGAATAATATGGCTTTAGTCCCAATGAAGGACTGGTGACCGTTCTGGTAAGGTTATGTTTGCTCCTTTCTAAAAATATCAAAAACTTCTGCACTATGTACTTTATATACTACAATTTTTAAACTTAAAGTTTACTATTACTACTACTAAACAATTAGTTCTGACAGTATATCTAGATGGCAGTATTTAGAGTCAAAAACTACAACAACAAAAAATGTTCCTGTTACTAAAAGAGTGTCCAGTTGTGCAGTTCAATATAAATAAACCGTGTCAATATTAAGACCTAATTTAAAACTAAGATTTTCACCAGTGAAAAGTAAACAGATTTCATTAAATAAAAATCAAAAGGTATTTCTGTACATAGTGAAGCAATTATAGCATTTATGATGGATGACTGCAAAACTATCTGCTGTCTAATAAAGTTTAAATAGTAATTTCTGGAAAAAGTCATTAAAAAAAAAGAAAAGATCATTTGTGTCTTAATGTGAACAACTAAAATGTGATGGTAAAAGTACACATGATGTAAAACAAGTTATTTTTGTCTTAAAGGCTGTTTTGTTTTTAATTATTCAGATCCTTGCCTGACCTCGTCAGCCAGCCCGACGCCATTAATCATCAATACAGCCGTAAAAGTAATCATCTCTGGCGCACGTTCCTACAAGAGAATGCTGATGGAAATATTGCTTACAAACAAAAAGAATGTCAGGGAAATTGAAATTTACATCATCAACTGTATCTCACTTTTTTGTGTTTGGAGAACAGCGTAATTCTGACAGATGAATACTGCAACAGAGCTCATTTCATGAGGAACAATAGCCTTTCATATTGTGATAATTGGTGTATAAATAAACTAAACATGATTTTAAAAAAAGTATATGAGCTTCATAACCATATCTAAAGAAAGCAGATTTGTCAAGTGGATAAGAAAGGAGAGGCAAAGATTACCTGCAGACAAAGTGAAACCTGCGCATTTAAACCCAAGGACAAAACACCTGCCTACAAAATGAGGCTTAACGAGGCAAAAAACCATTAGCATAGTGAGAAACATACCGATAAATTACTCAACCACTGGTGACTTCATTACCAGTAAACTGATTGAAATGCCGATAGATAACTCAATGTTATACAGCTCTATCCACAGCAGTAATATTGCTGTCTGAATAAAACACATAAAGATGTGGTAATGTGAGTGAAGGCACTTGGAAATCCATTTAGTCCTGCGATGCAATATTGGAGCGTGGAATTCCTCTCCCAGAGATGTGCCATGTAAATGAGATTTTTTGCATCTCGACGAGATGAGAGTGCAGTTTGGTGATAATGATGCCGTAACGCTGAAGGTTATGAACCCTCATAAAGGACAGAAAGAAAATACAGAAGTCTGAAGCAATTCTGAGGAATGTTAGGACCTACATTAGTCGGTAACACCGTCTGTATGTTTCTAATGTGACAAACGGAAGATGTTCAATTCCACCGGCTTGCCACAACATCGACTTTGAGATTTCCGGTATAATCAGTTGAAGCGGTGCCACGAGATCTGGAAGATTAAAACATCACAGGGTTTCTCTCCAAGTAGCAAACCATCTCTTAAAGCACCATTGAGTTGCGTTGGTGAAGATGTTGGTTCTGTGGTGGCCGACGGCTGCAAACGCACAGCAAACGGCTAAACGCACTGGACAAATAAGACACATCCACCTGATGAAACAATTAAACATTTATTTTTCATCGCCTGGTCTCAAAACATGGACGCTGTTGAGAAAAAAGCATAATTTCTTCTTTTAATTTTTGTGTCATTGTATTTTGGGGGGTTGTTAGTGTTTTTGGTATCTGCAGCTATTTTTCCCTTTTGCTTCTGTCTGTTTTCAGTGATTGCAGCATTTTTCCTTTGCATTCGTTTTTTGTGTTTGTGTGTTTTGGAGTTTGCATCATTCACGTGTTTGCAGGATTTAGCTGTTAGCTGTGTGTTTGCACCTGTCGGCCATTGTATAATTCCTCTTTAAATCGTCTGTGTAGCAGCAGTTCAAACCGACATGGATCAGTGCGGCGCGTCACTCAAGCCGCGCTGCAATGACAGCTTTCCCCGCCGTCCTGCTGCCTCTGCAGCTACGTGCTGAGAGGAAGAGCCTCTGTCACGCATTTATTTAAAACACACTTTAGTTTGTCAACTTCGAAGTTGAGTAAATAAAGTTTGAACCTTTTAGTCCATTTGAGTCGAGAGTTGATCAAACTTCGAGGCGAGGTGGAGATGAAACAAAATCTAACGGTACAGTTCACTGAAATTTATTTAAGGTTGGCCCTCGATCAGGTTTTAATTGGCTCCTTGTGTAAATGAGTTGGATGCCCCTGATTTAGAAGGTCACAGTTTTAATTAGAAGTTAGAAGGTAATAGTTTATCGTTCTAAGGTCTGAAGAGGCTCGTGAAAAATCAGACCGAGTTTGCGGCAAAACTTTTCTTCCTTGAAAAGTGTCTCGTTACATCCGCACCGTCCGGGACAATTTTAACGTCTTCGCAAAAGAACAGACAGAACATTTTGATAACAATTTATCTAATCTAAAAAGTAAAAACAACAACAATCAAAAGACCCAGCTACAGCTTCTTCGTGATACAGAAAGGGTCACACAAGCAAAAACATGATTACCCATCCAGGTACTTAAGACATGCCTAATGATTATTGGGACAACAGAAACTCTTCAGTTAAATTAGATCGGTTTACTTGTTTAAACCTTATAAAAAGGCCTATTTTGTCAGGATGGAGCAACAAAAGAGAAACTGCTCGAAGTCGGGATTATATTTGACAAAACAACGAGTGTAATGCTAATTAAAGCGTGGTCATTTCTTCCCCAATGAAGGATGATTTGTACGTAAACAAGTGTGCAGTAAGTATAAGTTTTACGCAGCTTTCTAATGAGAAAACCAGAAGCTAATTGAATGTCAGCAGGAATCTAACCTTATTTAGCTCAGTGTTTGTGTTTTTTCTTTGTAAAATAAAGTCATTTCTCACTGTGGCAAAATTAATGATGACTTCAGTTCAAAGGCATCTGTTTATCACACGGAATATTACTTTTTAAATGTCAATGAAATCTATTTTGGAAAGTATACTGGAGAGAAAACAGCAATGATTTATCTTTTTTTGCTGTAATCCAGTAAAACTGTATTAGATTTCATTTTGTGCTGGTTACTCAGAATGTATGGAAGCTATGAAAGAATAAAAAACAGACCCTATAGCTTTAATGAAAATAATTATACCCGTTTGTCTGATTCAAGGTCCCCTGCATCGACTGCTCAGCATGTTTAACTAAACCTACAGATGAAACACTAAACAATAAAGTTTCATCTTACTTATATTGTAGTCTTGAAATAAAACCAAACCATATATTTAACTTTAGACTTCTACTTTCTTATTCCAAGCATGTCTTAATAGCATTAAACTTATTTTTGATGTTTCAAATTCATGCTTTCTTTTGACTTGAGGACCAGAATTAATCAAATTTAGGAGGAAAACCTACTTAAGAATAAAAAGGACAGGAGTTTGGCCTTGAATGTTAAGAAGAAGTAAAAAAAAGAGGGGGGGGGATCTGTCTGTATACTTGATGAGGCACATCTGGTATGTTCTCAGTCACCATCTGCCAGATGTGAAACGTTGTATAGAAATCATTGAGGAACAAGTGTAAATCCTGATGACCTTAACAGACTAATTATTGTCACCTACGTGGTCTGAGTGCGAACGACGGCGAGGGCTCAAAGTGCTGAATCAAAGGTTACTTTATGTGCTGCGGTGCTTTGTGAGTTATGTTCATTTGTACTTTATGGGAGTAGCTTTAATGTATTTTTTTCATACTTTTTTATATTTCAACCCTTTGAATTGCAGATGTGGCCAACATAAACATTGGATGTCTCGGACAATAAAGAGGAAACCAAAAAGAGATAAAGCCAGCGTATGTTTTAAGCCCATCAGCCGACTGTCAGCCTTTCAATCTGTGGGAAAAAAACACTTTAGTTTTGTTAAAGATATGTCTTAAACAGGAAATTCATCTGCAGTTTGTTTCTGTAAACTAACATTAGAGGGTGAACTGGTTTAAACTTTGAGGTATTAACATGTAATAACATGTATAAATGGCTGAAAATTCAGGTAACAACACAAGCTGATGTAGGGGCTGTCCACATGGGTAAACTTTTTGTAAATATGCAAGAGTTTGTTTTTTTTAATAGTTTCTGCCTTGTGTCCATGTGAAAATGCTGTTTTAAGAGCTACAAATCAATATTTCTTGAAGACAGGTTCCAGAGGGATGCCACACTTGCATTTTTGTGTTGACAGCTAAAACACAACCTTTTAAAAACCAATGATGTAACAGGCCCACCCTCCTGGGGTTAGATCACAAACCTGATGATCGCAGATAACTGAGGGACTGATTATTGTTTTAAAATCGAATTGCAGCCCTTTACCTGCCTACAGGATTTATGGAGGACTTAGTTTTTTAGGCTCACAAACAAACAAACAAACAAAAAAAAAAACTATCCAGCCAACTTCTCTCTTGTGAAACTCAAACTAAATTACACTTGACTACATGAGTCCATTCAATCAATTCTGATTTGATCCTAAAATAGTCTGATACTGGATATAAAGACAACTCCAGTAATGACTCTTAATGTCAGAGTTGTATAGTTTTATATGACAACACTTTCAGGAGACAAAACTAGAAGCTCAAACCTCCGCCAAGGCCACATGGTCACTGTCCGCTTTAAAAAATGCTTTAAAAAAAAAAAACAACTCCTAAATCTGGATCATGATCCGGATCATCACCATCATCTAATCACTTGACATTTCCTAAAAATGTCATAAAAATCGGCTCATAACTTTTTTGATCAATCTTGAGCACAGACAAACAAACGCTACCGAAAACTTAACCTCCTTGGTGAAGGTAAAAATGTAAAAACTGAAAAAAATTCCAGCCTGGCGGACGGACAGAGCTTCATGACCCGACAGCGGTGGGTGTGCGGCAGAACAGAACCCCAAAGAGCGATTTAATACAGGCGCCAAGCAGCCCAAGAGAAAAAAAACAGGAGGGATTTAACAATGAAGTACGATTTATATCCGTGTTGCTCTGCCGACAGTCAAAGTGAATTTACAAACATTCGCACAACCTGATTTTGTTTTTTTCCACACCAGCGGGTCCTGAAAGATTGATCACGTTGTATATTGATGAGTGAATAGCTTCACCAGAAAAAGGAAGCAGAATGAATCCCTCGATCTGTGATGTTATTTTCTTCAGTAATTTAACAGAATTGACAAGAAGTACTCGAGTCATTATCTGTACATCATTAATTGGAGGCTGGTTCAGTCTCTTGATACTCTTGAAACAACAACGCTCAGATTAACAGTATTCATTTGTTGAGCTGCGCTGGGAATACTCTCAAACACAAAGTACTTTCTGTCAGAGATGTTTGCTGTGTTTTTCTTTTACTCTTTCGTCTGTTCTTAGCTCGCTCTTATTGAACTCTAACGCAGTTCTTACAAGACGAGCAGCTTTCATCAGAAGACCTAAATTATTAACTTGAACTAATTTCATTAAGAATTATCAACAACAAAAATCTCTTAATATGAGATGAGAGAGGCATAACAAATGTTTGAATTTTTCCAGCTTTAGTCCCGTTCCCTCAATATAATTGGAAGTCAACATGATGAAGAAGCTTTTTATACAAGAAAAAATATAATTATTACCTAAATATGTGTTGACTTTGATCGCACGCAAAGCAGATATCTGTTCTTACTAAAAAAAAAATGAGTAAAACACATCATCATCTTGTGCCAAACAGCAGATCCGTTCGTGTCTGGGAAAGATTGGCCGTTTGCCTCTGGCAGGAAGTAGCGGCCAGCAGATATGCACCTCATTAAAACAGCCTCCTTCGGAGTTTTGTTGTGCTAAAAAAGCATACGACTCAAAGTGTTAATTATTCATAATGTCAAACCAATGTGCAATATGTCAGAAGGACAATACGCCGGGCTTATCAGGAAGCTGAACTAAATAAATGTTAAAGTCCTCGGCTCGTGTTGAAAAGCATCATAAACCGGAAAATTCACAAATCGTCACTTTAATTGTCTCTAAAACCTCAGAATCGGACATTAAAAATGTAAATTACTGTAAAATATGAAATGTCTGGGAGTTTGTCAATATATAGATTTTTCTTTGCATATTAAATGTTTTTTCACATTTGGAATGAATGAGACTATTTTGGCCACTGCAGGCTCCTGTAGCTGCCTGTGATCGGAGGCAGACATGTAACAGGAAGCAAAACAGTAAATAAATAAATGGGCATGTAATTGAGCATTTTAAACTAAGTTTTTAGCAACGCAGCATTCAAACAAAACCCATGAATGATTTTAGTAAGTTTGTTGACGTGGAACTAAAAACGTGAAGACTCATCAATCATATTAAAACAATTTGTTTTTGGTGAAATTATGAATATTTTCCTGTTTAATTGTTTAAATCTTATTAATCCACCATTAATAAGACACATTTAGGCTGAACTAATGTGGTCAAACCATATAACATGGAATTTAGAGAAATAAAAATTGAAAAAAAACAGAGTTTGTGGCCTCCTTGTTCTTTTCTTTCTTTTTACTTCAGACTTTTAGTTTAGTTTATTTAAAAAAAGGACCACGTGCATAAAGCAGTAATATACAAAATAATAAATAAGCAATGTGCCCCATTTAGCCACTATTTCCATGGGCAGTTGAAAGGTTGTGATGGTAATAATTGCAGATAACATAACAAGATTTACTACTTTTACTTTACCAACCCCATACACTTCTAATGTCTAGTTATATATCAAAAATAGGCAACTATGATCTTTTATTGTCAAATTAAATTGATGATATTGTACTTTTATGCATGGGACCACCTTTATTAGGGGCTTAAAGTGTCGAAAAATACAAAACTGGTAGATGAACAAATGAGTTGTTGATTTTAAGGCTTTTTACCAGATTTATTGGCAACAACAAAAGGAAACAGAAGCTCTTATCCTAAAATAATTTAATGCAGCACATGCTTCATGTGACCCAGCTTCAACCCTCACATGATCTCGAATAAAGCAGCAGACATCGGTTCATCGAGGAGCTCTCAGGTCAACAAGAACTGTTAACACCAACAATTACTCAGAGAAATTTTGTTTTTCTTTTTTTAACGCTGGCTTACATTCCTTAAAGCCTTTGATATGTGGGTTTATTAAACACTTAACTTGAGCCAGGGATGATCCTTTCATAATTTTCTCTTATCTGTTATTAATGTGGAAGAGAGAAAAAAAAAAAAAAAAAAACATCCAACCACATTTTCTTGTGTTTTCTCTTCAGTGAGCAAAAATGGCTCTGGGAAAAAGGGAAAGATAATTGGCTTACTAAACCTTTTTAAGTGTTTAAATATTTCTGTGTGATGATGTAAAAAGTGAAAGAAAAAGCTTTAATAAAAAGAATGAAACACTCATGTTTCATGTGTGCTAAATTCAGCAAACTAGATCCAAAATCTCAAAAAACTAAAGTCCTTGACCTGCTTGAAGGAAAGCATATCGCCTGCAGAGTTGATGGTCAAACCTGTAAACTAACATTATTCATATAAGATGTCACGCTCAGACTATTTGTTGGGAATGACTCTCAGCTACTAACACAATAAATTTTAGGCCAACATCTACAAAACTCAATGAGTTGAAGCCATTTTTGAGTTGCCTGTCAAGTCAAATAGTTGTAGATGTTTACAAAATGATTTTCTAAAGGTTTCTTTAAAATCCATCCAGTGGTTCATGAGATATTTAGGTAACAGACACATGAACACACAGGTAAAAACATGATCACCCGCCTACACCTTTTGGCAGCGTAGGATAAATGTATTTGTTCAGATCAAAGTATATAAGTTGTGTTTCAGAAGCCAATTCACCAACTTTTTCCTGTTCTCGGTGTGGGAGAAAGACGAACCGAAAAAGTGTCCAACTAACTTTTCGCTCCTCGTTCTTCTGCTCGCCTGACCGTCCACACCTCGTTTGGTCAGACTCTTTCCATTTTTCCTCCAGTTACAGACGGTAACGTTCGGTGTCAGCAAGTTGTCAACCATCTGCTTCACAAAGAAAACTGGGGGAAAAAAACGAAAAGGAAAGAAAGCGGGAACGTGGAGTCTTCGGCGTTCCTCCCAGCATCCTCCCTGGAAACAAGCCGTGCAGAGAGGGACTTTGATGCTGCTGCAGTCTTGGGAGAATGTCATCTCTAATTACCTCTGAAATTCATCTCCGTCCCCCTCTGCCTCCCCCCAACCTGCCATCTGTATGAACTCCTTTTGTTTGTCAGCTAAAGTCTTGTCCTTGACTATTGGGAGTGAGTGCTGTAGAGCTGCCTGCTGATTGTTATGAAAGCGCAGCGTTAATCTGGGCTCTTTGTGGCTCGAACTGAAAACTCTAATCAGTTTTGGTTGTTACCACATGTCCTTTCATAAACAATAATTAAAAGAGACAGTATGTACTCCCTTCACAAGGTTTGAGGTTTTCATGTAACGTCTGTGACGTGCTTTGGTCAGAACATGCCATTTTTTAAAGTCTGGACCTCAGACTTTCTTTGTCCAGAAGGTCTGCCTCTTTGGAGATTAGCAGCACTTAACAACCCTTACAGCAAATTATTATTAAAACAAGAGCACAAACATTAAATGCCCTGATTACACCAAAAACCCATGAATTAATTTGCAATTTTACCGTCAAATATCAAACCAACACCAATGAAGATGCAGAAGAGTCCAAATATTTGATTGTTTGTGCACTAAAAGCTGAAAACTGATCAGTGAACTCCAGCCCTCTTATATTTTGGAGATTTGTCGTCTTTCGCCTGATTTAGCTACTTAATACTGAAAGATGGACAGAGAAACCTGGTTTCTGCAGGAAATTGTGTCGTCTAAACCTAACAAAGCAATTGGTTTAGCTAAACGGATAGGAAAGCCACAAATAAGGCTGGAAGCAGCAATGTTAAAAGGAAAAAAGCTGTTCAGAAAGGTGCAGGACGTCTTCAAACTGGTTACTGCTGAATAAAGTTATTATAACATTTATTTAAACTGCATTTAACTCAACTTTAACTCTGCATTTAATCAGGCTTAAACATGTGAAACTGTGTCCCCGTTTCGAGCTATAAATGATGAATTTATTTTTAACTGGAGTGATTTTGATGATACATCTGTAAATGTGTGAAGATAAATTTAACCCACTGACAAAAATGGTTTATTAAATAAATATTTTGTGTGTTTTTTGCTGTCCAGACTTTTTTAAATTAATCTGCATATAATCTAGATGTGCCAAAACAAAAAAGGAGAAAGAAGACAGAATGCAGCTGGCGTGGTGAAAATACTCCAACAATGGTGTTTACAGCTGATTACTACGACATAATAATGAATATATTAGAAAAGGTTATTGGGAGATTTTTATTATCTGACTACAGCCCACCAGAACTCCGATAGTTTCTGCTTCTTGTTTTAATTTATTGCTCAGTAATAATGTCCTCACTGGCTGCAGGAAAAAAATAAAAAACAAGCCAACTACAATATGAGCATCCAGCCAAACAGAGGACAGACTCGGCAGCAAACAGATAAACAAACAGAAGGTTTTAGCAGTTTGAAGACGCAGATTTCTCCTTAAAGTTGGTGAGAACAGCAGATTAATCCTTTAAACTGCTGTTTCCAGATGTTGCAAAACAAAATGTGATATAACATCATAAATTTACAGCATGTCTGAGTTTTGTGTATTTAAAGAATATAATATAATAAAGACTAAAGGCCTGGCATATCACCAGACACCTTTCGTGATTAAGATCATCGTCTGCAGAGAAATGATGGAGTTGTAGCCGTTTTGGTCGAACTTTAAGAACAGATTATGCAACATATCGCAATAATACACAACATTGTGCATAATGTTATTTTTAGAGGATGTGTTGTGGATGAATTCAAGCTCCGTATCTGTAAACTCCACCGAGGTGCAGCCACTTTTCTGTCGGCCAAGGATGATTATCTCTAAAAGTTAATCAGTTGTAGATGTACAGAAAAATGATTAATCTTTGAGAGTCTCATTGAAATCTGCCCAGTGGTTCATGAGACATTTTGCTAAAAGATGCAGACAAACGAACACACAAACACATCTCTCTCCACTTCCAGCGATAATAAAAATAGGTGCATAAATAAAAGGTGCAATAATAAATTGTATTTGTGGGGCAAAGAGGCAACAATTCTTGGAGACGTTCCTGTGCACAAATACAAGATTAGAAGGATATAAAATCAGAAACATTTCTCGACTTTGCTGCAGATGATAATGATATTTTAATGAAGGAATAATTTGGGCGCCATTAAAGATGCAACAACTCAAGATGAGCTGAGATCAGTTCTGTTAAATCTTTGCTCTCTTGGTGAGCAAATAACCATCATTTTCACTAAAGAACAATCTGTGATAAACACAAAATGTCAGCATCCCATTCTCCTGCTGCGAGTCCAAGCATGTCTCCAGATTCTTTTGGGATGGCGTCTGATTCATATTTCACTCTGCAGTCGGCCTGTAAGGAAGTCGTTTCCTTTGTTCTTGCTGTAATCTCATTTCTGACATAACTGTATTGTGAAAGAGGCTGGGAGTGTCAGAGTCTCACTAATAACTTTGTCTGTGTGCTGAATTTAATTTCACATTAAAGTGAGTGTGAATTACCTTGCTATGGACCCCAACGGCTCCAAGTTCTCAGCCAGTCTCATTAAATCTGTCAAACGTTCATTTCAGCGCCCGGCTTCCTGCCTTCGGGTTATTTTTTTTTTTTTAATGAATAGAAAGAACGTACAGTCGCAGATAAATGTGGTAAGAGGTGAAACTTGTGGACTTTACAAATAATTCGATCATTATAAGATGATGACAGCAAAAGGAAAGCACGATTGTTTCTTTACTTTATGCGTCTCCAAAACACAGAATTACAAAAAAAAACAAAAGAGCTGCTCCTTAATGCATTTTATTTTCTTAACTTTTAATCATTATCACAAGAATCAGAGAATGAGACACGATTCAGTTTATTACCTAACAAACTGAATGACATCCTGTCATCATGTTGTGTTATTTGCCAATTTATGTTAAAAGTTATGATTAGATGCACATCCCCATGAACCGATCCTGGTCTCGACAACCCTGGATGAGCTGACAGGAACACTCCAGTGAAGACAGAAAACATGAGCATGTTTACATTTAATCCAGCTTTCTGAGAAATAAAATATAACATACAGTATTTAAAATGAAGTGCAGCTCCAACCAAGTGTTTACTACAGGAGAAGATAGCGGTGCACTGATGGGTCTCACCCGAGCGTGACTCGTGTTTACTTGTGTTACGCAGCCAGTCGGCGCTCGAACGCTCGAACTCGCAAATCTCTGAGCGAGGAGCGCTCCGAGTTTTCCCTTCAGTGACCAAAACCACTCTTCGGTTAAAATGGCTTCCAAAAAAAAAAGAGAAAGAATGTGACAGCAGTGAATTCCTCAGCTGTTCAGAGTTTCATTAAAATCCATCCAGGACTTGAGATATTTTACTAACAGGATTAAAATCTTATATTAAAGTTTTAAACACAGTTGGCTCTTGGAGTGCATGTTGTAGATCACTCAGCTACTTTCACCTCAGATTTAAACACAATATCTGTAAAATTGACTGAATTATGGTCATTGTTATATTTTGTAAAGTCAGTTGGCTGTGGCGGCCATCTTGAACTGGGTTGGCTTTGAGCATTTCCTGAAATTCATCCTTTGGTCCATGAGATATTTTGCTAACAGACAGATATAGTTGAAAGCGAAGGCAAAATTGAAAACAAAGATCAGTTTGTGCTCATCCTGTTTGTTGGGGATCAGTGTCAGCTACTACCACACCAAACGTCAGATCCATATCTGTTTGGTGTTCCTTTAAAGTCAGCTGGTTGTGGCAGCCATTTTGAATCAGACTGACATCAGTTGCGGATGTGCATCCAGTCAGTTTCTGTGAGCTTCATTAAAATTCATCCAGTGGTTTTTGATTTATTTTGCTAACAGACAGGCACACGAACAAAATCATTATTGTCTGAGAGCGGTAAATAAAAGTGAAGCTGCTCATTTGGTGTAAACTCTTCTGGCTACAATTTATTTACCCTTAATGTTTAATTATAAACTAAAGGGCAACATTAAGTAAGAAAAGTTATTCCATGCGTTCCTCCTTTCTTTTTAAAATAATTTACAAAGTACCTAAAATCCTAACTCAAGACCTTATAAGCACAGTGGTGTAAAATTTACACGCCATCAGAAACAATCTAATACTTTGCTGGACTCGTTTAAAATCCCTGAACAAACTAAATCTGTGCCGTTTGCATCATAAATACGTCTTATCCTGAAAGCACTCGGTGAAATCCACTTCTCTGAAGCAGCATCAGTCTTGCAGTAAAAGGGCAGAGTTGCAGTTTATTCGTCGAGCTCCTAAAAAGTTATGAAGTATCCCTGAGACATAAATCTAGCAGACGCATTAGGTCGGAGAAGGTGATCATTAAGAACCAGCGCTCTCACCTCCCAGGAATATTTGGACACGTCGAGCTTCTTTTCTTTTTTTTTTTTGTGTTTGTTTGTTTCAGAGCAGCTCGGGCCCAATGGAGGCAGCGAGGGACTAATCTCTCACTCCTGTTGCTTCCAGATTTTTACGAGGTCTTCAGCCTGTGAAGGCAAAACCCCGCTGAACTCTCAATTACTCGCTAACGCGCGGCGGCTAATTTGGATCTGGAGAGGGGGGAATTACACAGCACTCTGCTTCAATCTACAGCCATGATATGACTGAGGAGTTATTGCAGAGCGTGGCCTCCTAACCACATTTTACAGCAGTGTAAGTTTATATATTGCATAATTCGAGGTTATAGCCCTGTTTTGTTTTGCACGAACAGCTGTGCAGCACAGATGTCACTGCTGATTTTATAACCCATCACATCTCCATATGATATGACATAAATCTTTGAAAACAATGTTTATTTAATGCACACATTCAGCGTTAAATGTTCGCCAACACTTTATTAAATCCACCTAATTCCACACACGACTCTGTGACCAGAAGCTGCAATGTCAGGTGATTCACGATACGAATTTAATTTACATATTTCTAATATAAAAACACTGAAAAAGAACCTGAATGTGATGAATGTGCATTTCAATCTTAAGAGGCTTTTAGATTTACATTTTGATCTTTCAGGCCGCTTTGATAAATGCCACACAGATTTCTGAAATGCACCATAACTGATCCAGATGTGAAACAGATAACGGGGTGTAATTAATGCTAAATCACACCACGCCGTATCAAACCTCACAAGACTACCAATCCCAGCTGTGAGACTCTGCTTTTCATTGTACTTATTCTATTTGGAAATAGGATATATTGCCATGACTAAAGATTGATTGATTTTTTTTCTGAAAGGCATCTTTAAAAGAGTCGCAGCTGCGTTCTGTTATTGGATCAGTTTCGTTAAAAAACAACCTGAAATCCAAAGATTTAAAGGGACGTGCTGCATTTTATTAACATTTTAAACTGATGTTTAGTTCAACGGGCTAAAAAGGACTACGTGGTGTGAAAGAATGTTAAATCTAAGAGTATGTGAAACTGTATTCTTGCTTTGATAAAAAGGGAACCGAAGCATAAAAATCTGCTGTGTTTAAACATTTAATTTGACTTAAAGAAATTCAATTATAGCTCCTTCATCTTAATGAATTCTGCAGCTGTCTCACGCAGCCTCCATACTGATTTCATTCATGAGGGTCCATATTTTGACAGCTATTAGCAAAGGTTTATGTACACAGGTTATCTTGTAACTACTGATGACTTCTGGGACGTTCCTTCATTAAAGAGTCGGGGAGGGAAAGGCTGATCTGTGTTTCTGTCAGCGACACGTTAATGCCAAATACTGAATGTAAATAGTTGTTTAGCTTTTTCTTCCCGACACATATGTTGTAATAAAATAGCTGCTGTTCTTCCCTTGTAAACACGACCGAGCTCAAAGCGTCACGTTTTGCTGTCAATCGGGGGATTTGAAGTGGAATGGGGCAGAATTTCAAGATCAAACCGTTTAATTAAAGATCAAAGTGGTGAAATGATGAAGAATTTACAATCTGTTGACTTAAAATATGTAATAAAATATGGCATTGCTTTAGTGTTTTACTTGCCTCATTTTTAAGCCTCTTTAAAGTCAGGATTGTTGGATTGTTGTGAGATAAAGGAAGATTTTCTAAAGAACGTTTGAAGCTCTGAAGACTAAAACAAATAAAAACTAAAAACTAATCTGCTGAACTGGAGCAGCTGATTGTGTCCAAACAGTGATGATGAGGACGAGAATCTTAGGGAGATGTGTTCCTATAACACACGTTGTGTGTGTGTGTGGTGTGTGTGTGTGTTTAAAGTTTGAACTCTTACCTTTGAGAGACATTTTGGCAGTTTAATAAAAAGGTTATTTTCTGTACTAAAGAGAATTAACAACATACAAACTAACAAAAATCCATTTGATTAACTAAAATACTTAATAAAACATTTATATTTGTAACCTTTGATAGGGAAAGATAAAACAGTTTTCAGTGTTCACTTTCAAAAACTCAACTTTAGATAGTTTTTTTTTTTAATCTCTGCTTTTCTCTGATTACATTTATGGTGGATTTCATGTCTTTGAAACATGTTTAACTATCTTTTATAGTCTGAGTTTTTTTGAGTTTTCACTGATGGCTTTTTATTTGATAAATTGATGTCAAAATTGATCTCTTTTTTAAAAATGACTAAAAAACCAAAGCTACAGAGATGCTCTAATTTAATTGCAGCAATAAAGCCTCCGTCCTTTAGAGGTGAAAACTGAGAAACAAATTTGACAGATATTAAGAATTTTACTGTGACAATTTTGGAAATGAAAGAAAAAATAAAACTAAAGGAAAATATAGAGCTTTGTTGAAGACTGCCAAAAGAAAATAATCAAATTTCCCCACTATTTGACCCATTTCCTCCAGTCATGATTTATATCAAAAAGGTAAAAGAATGAAAACCCTATTTTTAGCAGAAGAACAACCTTCTGCACATTAAATCTACAATAAGGAGTAGATATGATGTAAACACTCAACGTGAGCTGCAGCAAGACAAACAAAACATTTTTAGACAAAAGATCGTTTCAAATAAACAAGGACTACATGAAGCTTAGATTTTTGACAATCACAACAAAAAGGTGTTGATTTAACTTAAATTTATGTTGACTTGTTAATGTTTTGTTTGTTCTAATCCCATTAAGTAGCAACAAACTTATTTCTGAAACACAAGTGAGTCTAAAAGGATAAAATTATTCTGTAACATGCCAACAAACAAATCCAAATGTTCTCCGGTCAGTTTAATGTGCTTCAGCTTCAACACAAGCTGTGGTTTAGGACTTCATGAAGTTTTCTGATATTCTCCACAATCACAAACACCAGAGCAGTCCCAATACAGCCAAAGAAACAGGAAAAAGAAAGTATCTTACTTCTAAATCAATGGACAATGCTTTACTGCCTCAACATCTGGGAGTTTGGGAGTTAAATCCAACTTGGTTGCTGATTGAATTTTACAGCTGAAGCCTTCAGGAGAGTGCTGAATCGTAATTACCCCGATGTGGAAACAACCGGAGTGGAAAGAAGTGGTAAAAACGAGTGTGAATGAGAAGCAGCAGGCCAATCGCTGGGTGTAACACATCTACTTTGAAATGTGGCAGGTTTAAAAGAGGACAGGAGAAGCTATAAAAAGGATAAAATTGCAACGGAGGACACATTGAGGCTTTCATTCTTAATGCGGTTCAGTCTTTGCAGGCCGGCAAGCTTAACTTTAATGTTCACAGTTCACAGTGGTCGGGAGTTTCCTAATTTCACCAGCAATTTGAAGTGTTTAACCAGCCAATTATAACTCTGGAAGTAAGCCAGACCGTTGACTAATGTCAGTGGCGCTGCTGAAATTCGACTACAGTACATCCTGCCGGGCAAATTTCACAGATAATCCCACACGCTCTGCACGATTTTAAAGATCCAATGTGCCTCTTTTGGTGGGAATTTGGGATAGTGTCGTATGGCCTTTATGCACCGTTTCTCCTCGCTTTACGAAGAAAGATCCCTTTATTACATTTTATAGCCTCATCATTGGAACGAGTGTTATTTCTGAACGAGGACTCTTCCGACTTTGCTGGTTTGTTTTAGTTGTTTTTCTACATTTCGAAACCATCAGGAAACATTGTCTGAAAACAAGTCTGGAGCAATGCAGCCAAATCCCTTTTTTTATTTTAAAGTTTGGCTAATTTGGCGTCTGATCAGGTTTTTGAAAAGTTTTCAACAAATCCTGCACTTAAATTCCCTCCTCTCCTACTGTGCGGTTTTATCTTACAGGATAAATTGGATCACTTTCTTTAACCACAGCTGAGTCAAACAGAAAGATATAAAGTTAAAACTTTACCACGACAGCAGGATTAAAAGCTGCACCCATCCCCCGACAGTTTAATGTGATACACAGAGATGAGTTTTTATGACCAAATCGCATGAATGAAACTGAAACTCTGTTAGTTTTCAGCTTTTTATCCTATAAACAGCAGTGGAAGTAGAAATGCTATCATGAAGTAAAATATCAAGGTTTTGAGTTAATATTTATGTCCTTGCACTGCAGTTTATTATTTAAGCTTATTGAATATTGTTTGTTTATTTGAGTAAAACAACCTTTTTCACAATAAAAGTGAGTTTTGTCTGAATGCAGCTGTTTCCACTGAAACAAAAACATTCCTGTTGCATAAAGAGACTTTAGGGATTTTATTGATTATTTCTTTTTATGAGCTGCATGGTTGTGACTTTGACATGTGAATGAGATTATATGAGATAAAAATCACATTTCAGTGTTCAAAATCAAAGAATATTAAGAATGATCAGTCGTTTCAGACTGACAGCAGAAATAAATTTAAATAACAAGTGAATTAAAGGTTTAGTTGTATCATATAATGTATTAAACTATAGAATACAAGAAGCAGATTGTTAGCTGGTTTGAAGAAAGTTGTTCTGTAATACCATCATTGCAACAACAAATAATAAGCCCTCACATTCAACATGAATGTCTTTTCAGTGTGAACTTTGAATGATGTAGAAGAAGGAAGAAGTCAGGCAGGGAGCAGTGAAGAGCAAAGAAAGTTGAAAAAAATCTCAGGTTTAATGATCAACCAGGGCAGACAGGGATCAAGCAACAAAACAGAAAAACAACTCAGGAACTTTAAGTATCGATACATCGTTTCCTGTAGAAGTGAAATCATTAAAAGCTGCGCCGACGTGGAAATGAACAAAAGAAGCTGCGCGATTTTTGGATCTTTTATTTGAAACTGGTCGGTTCGAAAAGTAAAATAAGACAAGAAGAAAACATTTCAAAGATTTAAGAAGTGAATAAAGTGTTAAAGGTCTGAATTACAGATAAAGCGCAATGCTGTTTTAATTTTGGATAAGTGAGATAAATAAAATAACAGACACTGTCCAAAGCCAAGAGAAGAAGCAAACAAAAGCTGATTTTTGTTTGTTTTTCCTTTGATAAATTAGTAACGTAATGATTAATAGATTCAAAACCAAACGGCCAAGCTGAAGAGAACTGCATCGACTCACTGTAAAGAAGTTTGATTGGAATCAAACTGGAGCCAGATTTGACTGAAAGACTGGATTAAAGAGGTCAGGTCTCGTTCTCGTTCAGAAATAAGAAATTTACGCCATGCATCGCTTCATAGAGGGAGCCATTGTTGTTTATTCATCTGCTCTTAGCTGAAACCGCCTGCTGTTTGTGTTGTGTTGACTGATCTATCGACTCACTTTGCATTCAGGCGGACTCGGAGTTTTACTTTGTGTGATCACAGGGAGAGAAACAGGATCACACTGAGCCCACTACAGGGTGCAGCCGTATTACTTCAAAAAGTCTGGACGAGTATACGAGACCTAAAAGTGACCTTCGGTTCAGAGAGAGAGAGAGGGGGGGGGGTCTCCAACTCTGTCCTCCAAAAACAAAACAAAGAAAGTTTCAATTTGAGAAACTGTAAGGATTCAAAGCAAATTCATTTAACAAATGCTAAATTTAATCATGTTTTAGGTAAAACTGTTAAAAGAGCTCTGAAAATTCAATTTTTTGTTAGTTCTAGCTTTTATTTATCCAGTTTTTAAAGCTTAGAAATCAAGATGATTAAAAAGTTAAAGATTTTACACAAAAAGCAACAAATTTATTTAATATATTAATGGTGTACGGATGTTATCAGCCACTTTGATTTGTAAATAATGTTGTTAAGATTTGTTTTTTGTTTGCTTTTCCAGTTTTCAGGTCACATTACATCAAATGTTCTCATGTTTTATACTGAAATATAGTCGGTTAGTTGTACAGTATCACAAAAAATAAATTTTAAAAAGAAAATGAGCACTTTGCAGCCTCTTTGGCACAGTACATTACACAATTGCACCAGGTCTGTTTTTACTGATATCAATCTATAAAACTAAACTTCTAATTGGTCATTTTTGTGGCTGTAAAACACACAGGAAGTGCTAAAGTGAAAGTTTACAAAACATTTTAAGATGCTTGAAATTTGAGCAAGAAACTGAAGTTTTATTACTCAAATAAAAAACGGGAATAGCAGCACAGCAGAATTTGCAATCAAACTGTTTTGAGGCCTTTCAGCCTTGAAATGAACTGAGGCCGAGTCGAGAGAATAAAGACCACTTTCAACAATAAGTTTTTCCCCAGCAGTCAAGGTCTCGGCAGTAAAGGTCTCCACACATATTACAGACCACAAGGTTACTAATACCGGCTGTAGTTTTCAATTTTAGACGGCATGCATCGGGAAAATTGATTGTGTCTGGCTACTTCACAACAGAGCAGCGAGTATGTCACAGGGAATATGAGCAGCCTCCAATCTGCAATTTTCCCATGATCCTTATCTTTATTGGCTCATTATTTCAGCAAACCCAGCAGTGGCTGCTGATCTGTGGCATTTATCCAGGCAAGCGGACGTAGCCAATTAGTGAATGCTTATCTCATCGCAGATACGGAGGAGTAATAAGAATTAAGTAGCACAGTAAATTTGGAAATAGACATATTTAAATTAGACTACTGGTAAAAATATATATGGTAAAAAAAAAAAAATGATACTAGGGTAGCACAGATATATCAGTAATCAGCAATCCTTGCAGAATTATATGAAAGGGGAGTGTTTGATATTGGTGAGGCAATGTGTGTGTGTGTGTGTGTGTGTGTGTGTGTGTGGGGCCATGTATTTGATACATTGTGGGGACAATTTTCCTAACATATACTACCTTGTGGGGACCAAAGCCTGGTCCCCACGAGGAGAAATGATGTTTTTAGGTTAGAGGTTAGGTTTAGGACTAAGGTGTGAATTGAGGTTTGGTTTAGGGTTAGATATGCACTGGTAAAGGTTAGGGTTAGGGTAAGGGTCAAGGTTAGGCTGTAGTTAGGGTGTAGAAATGAATGGAAGTCAATGGAAAGTCCCTGCAAAGATAGAGACATAACATGTGTGTGTGAGATTGGATAAAAGAACATTTCCCATTTCTTTAAGCGTAGATCTACTGGCTGCATTGAGTTTGTGAAGTCTTCCGCTCTGATGCAAACAGGTTTGCTTCTGTTCTGCTTTGAATAAAGCTGCATCCCTGACAACTTGAACAGCAGATTTATTTGATACTGTAGTACACACAAAGACTGAAGCTTCCCTTTAATCCAATTTTGATGACAAAGTCAACCAGTAGGCTCATGAAAACAGATGTTTTGCACACAAGCAAAGAAAGTTCAGCCTGGATCTTTTTGTATGAGATATTGCATTTCAGTCGATTCATGATTTCAAACCACAAAGCCTGTATGAAGTTATCTTTGTCATATATACTAATCTGTAAGAGTCCTCCGAGTTCCTCTGCAATTAAACAAATAAAATCTGACCACATGGACTGAGGGCTGGTCGCTGACAAAAACCATCACATCACTGCACCTGCTTGAGAGCTCTGACAGACAAAATGTCAATAAATAAATAAATAAATAAATAAATAAATAAAAACAACAACCAATGAACAATAATTATTGAAAAACTGTTCCAAATCTGCTTATCCTCATTTCAACAGTGTACTCCAGTACATTCAATCATAAATGTGGGGGCATTTGTCGAGGTGGGTGGAGGTGGGCGACAAAATAATGTGCATAACCTAGAATACAGTTTTGCAAGCCACACGCACACAATGGGCCGTGACTTTGGCTGCAGAAAACACAGCAGCATGGCTCACTAACCAGTTGGTTGCAAACTCAGAATTCACTGAGCGCAACGGAAAGTTTGCTCATTTTGTCAAATTTTGAGTCTCCAACAATTGCAGCGCAGTGAGACACTTTTGAAACCGGAGCTGTGTAAAGTACCCTGATTGCTGATGTGGCACAGTTCCCGTTTCTACCAACAACATACTTCTACTTGTTTTTCCAGTCGCAGATATTACACGCATCAGGTAACAAATGCACTCCTTTATTAATCAATCTTGTTGTCTAGATAGGTGGCATAAAAGATTTTATTCACGCTTTATGGTTTTGAATGCACTGAAAACATTTTTATGCTTCCATTACCCAAAACATACCTGCTGTGATTTTATATTGGGCCCTGAATGCTGCCAAAATGTGTGTGACCGACAGCTCAATAAAGTGCCTGAATGCATTCTGTGTAAACACAGATGGAGAGTCAGAACTGCTGCTGTACTGTGGCATTTAGAGCCAAGGTTGCATGCCATAAATTTTCTGTCTTAGTTTCATGTGCACGTTTGACTTCATCTTACAGCCAGGTAAGTAATTTATGTGCCATTTGCATTTTAACTTCAAAACTCCTCCACTGAAACATACAGTCATGGTACAAAGGAAGTACAGGATAAAAACAGGAATCACCTTGTTTTTAAAAGATCTTAAAATTAGACAAATCTAAAAAGAACAAGGATAAACTAGAGCCAAAATCAGTGCAATGGGAGTTTAATGTGATGGTTGCCTGAAGTCAAAAGCCTCTGGGTTCAATCTAATCCCCTTAAGAAGTTGCATCTCCTTAACAATCTATGAGTTTTTAACATTTTGCTTTTGTGTTTACAGGAATTAAGAATAACAAAGTAATTGTCTCTACCATAATTTGGCTGCTGCAGTAACAGGCAGCATGGAAAATTATTTAAAACCTAAAATAAGAAACCATTTTTCAATCTGGACAGTTCTGACTACATACATGTACTGGTCTGCTGACGTTCCTTATGTTTAGTGTAATGAAATTAAAAACTACTACAGCAGATCGTACAATGAACAGACTTTTTGAATATTTAATAATAACCTCAGTGATATCAGCTGGTACTTAGGTAGGAATTCAGGCAGACTCTTGTTTTCCTTTGTGACTGCTCCATCAGTTTGACATGTTTTATTACTGGAACATCTCGGGTACTGCAGAAGTGAGGAAGTGTTCACACAAAGTCAAAAGTTTATTATAAACAAATTTCAGAGGCAAAATGTGGCAAAGCTACAGCGGGCTCACAAATAGGTTTATTTTGAGTACATGAGTGGGGGTCAGTGGTGTTAACAACACAGCCATGTGTTGGTTCAAGCTTTGTGAAGGTCGTTCAACAAACTAACACGAGCAAAACAGACCATAACCTAATGTCAATATAACATTTTAGTTGATAGAAAGAAATAATAGCACCGGCCAAGGTTTCACTTAATAATGCTTCTAAATATTTGGAAAGTTTTTGAGCTGAAGAGTACTACCATTGGTTTTATACATCTCAGTTATTCCTAGGACTGCACTCTTCTGGACAGAGATCTCTGAGGTTGTTCCTGGGATCTGTTGGAGACACTACGATGACCCCTGGCACCACTGAGGCTTTGACTCACCATAACTCTATTTCCTCTTTCAGCCCTTGGTGTTTCTCCAGCTTCTCGGGTTCCTTCTTGATGTTACAGTCACATGGGTCAATACATCCATCACCACTGCTCTCTTCTGTATCTCATCTGTCACCACAATGTCCGGTTGGTTAGCCATCACCTGTTTGTCTGGATCATGAAGCCCCACAGTATCTTAGCCCTGCCATTTTCCACCACCTTAGGTGGACTCTCCCACTTTGACTGTGGGACTTCCAGTCCATACTCAGTACAGATGTTCCTGTTCCTATTCCAGCTGCTTGGTTATGGCGTTCCATGTATGCTTTGCCTGCCTGCATCTTACATCCTGCTGTTATGTCCTGCCTGGTATGACAGATGCCGGCTTCTATTGCTCTTGTGCTGCCATGATTAGAGTCTCTGTGTCTCTTTTCTAGCCACTGGTAGGACTTCTTGATATCAGCCACCTCCTCAATCTGCCGGTGGTACATGCTGAGCAGGAGCTCATCTTTCCATGATGGTTCCTCTTTCTCCTCTTCTAGATTGGGTTTCTGCTGCCTGAGACATTCACTGTTCATCATTGGGGGCTTTCTTCCTGATGTACTCCAGGATTTTAGTTTTGCCCAGCACTAATCCTCATTCCTTTAGTTCAGTGTCCAGTCTCAGGGTGCTGGACTTGAGGTGAAACCCTCTGTGCATTGTGAGGAGCTTTCTTGTCTTGAAATCAGTGATTTATATCTCCTTCTTTGGTCAGGCTATTATACCAGCAGGGAATCTGATGACAAACAGAGCTTTAGTGCCTTGATTGATAAAAAGGTTTACTTTTATCAAATAAATGGGGGTCAGCAGTGTTAACACCATAAATACTGTATGTGTTTGTTCATACTTTTTGAAGAATTACTTACAGTTTAGATCATTGTAACAAGCTTTGTGGGTGTGAGTTCTCAAACTGTAGGAAAATAAGACTACAGATTTGCAGTCATTAATTTTACAGCACATACAGTATACAATACAGCATTTGTATTTACAAAATGTTTGTATTTTCATGTAAAATATCTGAAATGTTAGTTTCACAGTCAAGGTGCTGATCTAAGAACACAGAGAAAAAGAGGAAAAAAAACATGTAGTCACAAGCTTGCAAGGTTGTTCTAGCGACACAATTTCTCCCCAGCATATTGCTACATTTAACGCTAGTTGCTTTATTTTTTTTTTTGGAGAAAATATGCAGACAAAGTAGCTGAGTGTGCAACAATGAGGAGATGTGAAGGCGTCTGCAGCTCATTTTGTTGCTGACAGAGATAGAAAGGCAGGGGTAGAGTTGTGACAGGAGTAGAGAGAAAAATCACATATTGGTATGGGATTACAGGAGACCCAGACAGGGCCATATTACATCAGAATTAATGGTACTGTCTGGGTTCATACCAGAATAAATTTAAATATCAGTGTTGTTTCCAATTTTAAAATTTGCTAATTATTTTTAAACTGAGGAACAATTGAATCTTAGTATTTTGACAATCTGGCTGCAGTCATACTGAACATGAATTCTGGGGCCAGTGATCAGTAAAAGGGGGCAACGATGAGGACCAACCAAGTCAAACTGGTTGAATTTAAAATGTTTGTCCTTTACAAGCTTGGACTGATATTACAAGTCTGATAGCATTGTGTGTAGGATCTCTCCTGAAGTTTCAATTAGTGAAAAATCATGTCTGTAATCTGCTATAAAGGTATTAAAATCAGTGAAAAAAGACCAACTAAATCAGCCCATTTCATCACAAAAATATGTTGGGATTGAGAAACCTTTTAAGATTAATAAAATCTTAAAAGGTGTCTTAGTTTTACTTTCTAGGAGGAAACATTTTTGGTTTCATGATTTAACTTTTTTTCTATAGCTAATATCTAAAAGGTATTTTTGGACATGAGTGTTGGGATGCATTGTGTGTTTGGATTAATGAATCTGGGCTTTAATCTTGTGATTGTTCGTTTTTCCAAACATATTGATTAGTGATAGAGTTGGTGATTCATTAATCACCAACAGATGTGTAGCTTTTATAAAATACCTAGTGCCTTTTTGCATTTATTGTACACTGATCTTGGGAAAGGCCTAAGGGCAAAAACATCTGTAGTAACGTTTGTTAAAAAGTGCAGCATATTCAAGCTTCATGAGATAATTTTTTCATTCACTTTTCATTTCCACCAAATAAAAGGTCTTTCAACAGTGCTACAGCAGCACTTCTGGATAATTGCAATCATTGTGTGAATACTGATTCAGCATTTTACTTTTTCATGTGTTTGTACTTTAACTACTTCTGTACACTTTGTCATATATCAAAATGTTCAGCTTTTTCAAACCTTTTCTACTTTACAAAATATTTAACATTATTTACAAATATTTTCCCCATAGAAATACGTTCAGATAGCCTTAATTATTTCAAAAACGTTCTCTTTAAAATCTGCTTCAGCAACTTGCTTTATTTGAGGCTTCATTCAGTTTTCAGTCACTGCTCTGCTTCTTTGAGCTTTTGGATGATGTTCTGCTCCTGGTAACTTTTAGCTTTAACACATCAGTTTCAGCTTCTTCAACAAATGTCACCAAAGTCATCCAGCACTCAGGATTCACGCTACATTTTCACAGAACACGCAATTTCTCCAGTAATATTATTAGATGCTGCACATATTAAATATTTAAAGAAACTAGAAAAAAAAGGTAGACAGGAGGATGCACAACAACCCTAATACATGGTAAAATGAGGCTTGGTCTAATTTGTGTGAAAGCCCCTGTGGACACGGAGCAGCAGCAGCAGAGCGGATTGAACTGCAGCACATCCTGAGAGGATTGGGTCCATGTTGAGTGGTACTCAGCAGCCTCACAAAGTCTACAGTCTGTGATTGCTTCACTTAGACAGTGGAATAAGTTGCAGCTTCCACTGACCAGAGGTGACAGTGGAAATAACCACACTGCCTCTTTTTGATGACAGCCACCCCGAGTCCTTCTCCACACACACACTCCCATAGCCACACATTCATGCACATCCCACATACCTTCTAGCCCTTTGTTATTCAGACACCAGGGCAGTAGGTCCAGATTCTTATTACCTAAGGAGAGCTAAGCAGCTGGCAGCTTTTTGAATTCATTAAACACCTCTATATCTGCTGTTTGTTTAGACTAAGACACAGGGCAGCGGTGACTTCAGCTGAGCTCAGGCTTTCCACTCACTCAACCACAATATGGGAATTTATCAAGGGGAGGAAATGGGCACCTGCTCACGCATTTCAGACAATACTTAGATGCTGCAGCGTTTTATAATTATGAGACAAATATTTACAGTTAGAGGCTGAATAAAACAGTAAATCGTAGATGACTTTCCTTTTCAGAACAAAACTCTGACACTTATTTCTGCATACCTCATTTGATTTTTTGTATCCTCTGCACAAACATGAACTGAAGCAATATTATATATAATCATATTTATTGTACTAATCTTGATGCTGGTCGTGAAGTTCCGTTGCTGCGTCTTGCATGCAACACTTTCAAAAGTGAAAATACAGCCTTGAGTTTATCTCAGTAAATTGAGAGGGTTTAGCTGAGATGAAAGTAATAAGTGAAAAAGAAAATGTTTGTTTTTTAAGTCATCTTATTACTGCAGGATTTAAGAGTGATTCAGGATACGTCCCGTTTCTCAAATCAGTGTAAGATTTAGTTACATACTTTATGAATACTTTATAAATACTTTACAAATAACTTCTTAGATCCTGTATCTCACCAGGTTTGACTTCCCGTGGCTTCAGTTCCGATCTGAATAAACTTCACGTTGAATAGGACCTTTTAACGAACAAAAGAGAAGGTCCAGCGTGAGTCACGAATGTGCATACGAAGGGCTTCTGTGAAATGGTATGCAGCCGAACGAGTTGAATGCTTCCAAGGAGATCCAACATGTGCAGAAAATGATTTTTATTTGCAGTTTTCAAATTTAATTGTATCTCATGCCTACAGATGATTTTTTTATTATGTCTGTGCTTTTCCACAAGGTTTGCAAATATAATTTAAACCTCTTCTTGTTGGATATTTGTTTTCACTTCAGAAACTGCTGATTCTCAACAAACTGCAAAACACTGACTTTTTCCATGTTCTTGCATGAATTTCACTCCTTTTATTAAAGTATTTGTTTTGTTATTCCCACAATTATTGCTTTGGAGTAAAAAAAAAATGACTCAAGTCAATAAAATCAACACAGAGACAGCTCATTTAAATCAAGGCTAAAGTCAGTTTCCTCCTGCCTCATACAGTACTGAGCTAACTTAACGCTCCATTTCTCTTTCTCTTACACTTCTAGAAGCACATTAAATATGAAAGAACTGGGGAGACAGGCAGACCTACTTGGATGCACGGAGTATGCCAAGAAAGAACTTAAATTTACTGCATGCATCACATCCAGGGTTGTGCTTTGATAAATCTGCACCCCGCTGCGTCCCGGTGTGGTCACAGATGCTCTCCAAGGTTTCCACTCAGTACCTCTTCAATGCTCTGTCAGTGCCGGGACAGCGGGGTGCCTCGAGTACAGCGTCAAGGTCAGCGATGATGATCACATCAGCCTGAACAACAGCAAACCCGAAACGTACACTGAACACAAAGTAAACAGAGGGTCTACTACAGAAGGTCTCAAAGGTGAATAACCAGGCTTTTTTAATGCAAAGATTGGTGCATTAGCAGGAAAGTTGCCCCACAAAGATGTAAATGAAATATGATATCCACATGTTTGATTTTTCATTGAATCATTTCCTAATCAAGTATTTGGGTAAAGTTGTAGTATCGTTGCAGCATTGTCTCCGCTCTCATACTCATTCCTTCACGCTGCACTTTCAATATAATCTCCTTCAATGTGTGGTGAGGGGAAACATGTCGACAGACGGAGTCCCACGGTTAAGGCACCAACTGCAGCTTGCACATGAAAAACAAGGAAAAAGTAGAGCAGAAAACCAACGGTTCACTTCAGCTTATTGTGAGCCGAAACACAGGAAGCCGAGTCTTCAACCTCAAGGCTTCAGCTCCACAAATTCACTACGCAGTCAGCTGTGTGTATTCAAATTAAAAATAATATTCGGTGTGTTGACAGTTTGTTTCAGTAAAGATTCGACTTCTAGATGCAGGATAAATAAACAGACTCGTCTCCAACAGAAGGTTAGGAAACAGAACTTTTAACAGGTTATCATGAGCTGCGTCAAAACTTCACTGCATGCAGATTGTTGAGAGGCTGAACATCCCAGCATTTCAGATATTTTATTGATGGTGCAATAAAATGTCTACTTACTCATTCTATATTTATACATTCTTGATGCAGCTGAAGTTCAAATAGCAGGCTGTCAAACCGTTCTGTGTGTACGTTCCTAAATTAAAGTCAAATAAAAATATACTAGGTTGGAGGAAAAACTAAAGAAACTGAAGTACGAGAAAGTCTTCAATAAGATTGTCTGCATGGAAAAGCCACAATCTGCACTGAATATGGAAAGCAGCTAAGTTTAAACAGTAGCACCTAGAGCAAGAATATCTTAATCTTCATAGATGTAATTAAAATTTAACTCGTGTGAATGAAGCCGGCAGTGAATACTATCTATAAAGTACGGTATAAATGTTGTATGCAGGGGGCAGAGATAAGTGTGTGTATTCGGGGGTGTTTAAAAAAAAAATTGAAAAAAAAATCTTATTTCTGACAATGAGGTATTATTTATTGTCAGCCAGAACAAACACAGATCACCCCAAGTAAATTATTTGACAGACTCAAGAACAATTTAAATATACAACAATGCAAAATTTTAATCTAATTATCCAACACTTTAGGCTGTCATTTTGTATTAACCTTTTCATTTGAATACATTATTTTTTTTCCTATTCTGAAAACAGCAACAGTAGCTGTGACAGTAATTAAAATACCTAATTTAAACCCCAAAGTCAGACAGAGTCATCGCCACAGGAAACAAGTCTTGACAGCTTAGAGGACAAGAAAACTCAGAAACTTTTATTTCCTAAACTAATAATTTTTTGCAGGGGGAACTGTTTTGCTTTAAAAGCCCATTACCATCAGAATACAGCCTGCCTGACTGAATGACCTGGACAATCAATGTTAAAAGGTAGAAAGTACAGTCGGTGTCTCATCTGTCCGAGAGGGAGGACTCTTCAGAGCGTCCAACTGCTCCTCTCTGTTGACCTTCCTGCCTTAGAGAAGTCCGATCCTGGTCCTGGTCCTGCAGGGCCTCTATCCAGCATGTTTCAGGTGTTTCTCTGCTGTGATACGTCTGATCTGAATAATGGAGTGACTAACAGGCTGCTGCAGAACTCGAAGACCTGCCGAAGAGCAGGAAAACGTCTAAAACGTGCAGGACAGCGGCCCTCCAGGACCAGGGTTGGACGCCGCTGCCTTGGAGCATTCTGGTGTCAGGTGTCTGCATCGTGTAAGAGAAAATGCGATTCATCTGATCACCTTCTCCTGTTCCACTGCAGTCCAGCTCTGATGCCTACATGCAAACTGTGGTCACTTTCAGCATGGCTACCGCCCACTTTAAAAGGCAACAGACGGCAAAGTTGGCTCCATTTTCTTTCATTTCCAGCATTAACCTTTTCAGCCATTTGAGCTGCAGGAGCTTTTGAATCAGATGAGATTACACATGCTAGCTTTCCCTCCTCGTGTGAACCAATGAGCCTTCGCAGCTCATAACACTGTCGATGGGTCACAGTTTTTTTTTTACCTTAGGCTGCCACAAACTGGGAGCTTCGCATAAAAGCTGCCGTTCTGAAGAGGTTTTGATCCAGCAATCAAATCAGGCCAATTTAGGCCTCGTCAAAGTTTAAACTTTAAAACCCTGAACTCTTTCACTGCCTAATATTTTCTACCAAAAGTCAGGACCAGTTTTAACGAAATACTCTCTGATCTTGACCTGTCCAGTAACTGGCTGTAGTTCAGTGTTTGGTAGAAATACAACGTACGTTTGTAATCTTCCATTAAACAGAATCCAATGCAGGAGGGAATTTGACGAACATCTCAAGCTCCTATGAGGCGACACCCAAACATTTATTTTAAAATGAAGCCATATTGAACATTACAGTGATTTATTATCTTCAGAAAACCTAAAATAAAAATAGCATGGAAACAATTCTGTCATACAAGAGTTTTTAACCCCAGATGTATGCAAATAGATCTTTGCCAGAGTTATCCACATATAAATAAATATTACTGTAGAATGGATGCAAATTCATCCCGGCCTTTAAAATGAAAAAAGGTCTCAGCTGTCCTGAAAGTGATTTTATTACAGATTCATGTTGTTCCCTACAAAACTGCATCTAAACGTTTAACTCGAGATAAGATTATTAAAACGTTAAGACCTCATTAATGAGAAAACTAACTAGAACCTGTAACAGATTAATGTATCATTCAACAGTACAAGTTAATAAAAACCTGGATGATACATATTTTTGACAAGAAGCCTCTTTGTCCTGTGAGGAAACATACTTGCATAACCGATCTTCTAGATGTGGGCGTTTATATGGGAATAAGAAGCCCAGATGTTGTGTAGTACACGGTTTCATGACAGTCAGGCTTCATATGAGACGACAGCCTCTTCAACACCAAACATAAAACACTACGGAGCACAGGGACCAGACGATCTACCCCCAAACATAAAGGTAGCCCAGCGTTCAGAACAATTATACCAATCAAACCTGCAGCTTCTGACAGCAAGGATAACAGGTGTCTGCTATGACCAGCTGTTGCTTCACCCACACACCAATCTACAGAGATAAATGGTTAGAGGTTGGATTAAATAAGTCAAACACAATGGCATCAAAAACTCCATTAAGTTTAAATCTCCTGGACCGTTAGGAGTCGGTCAGCAAAGTCGACGGTTCTTCACGTTAACAAGACTGCGTCTACAAGTTGCAGCTATAATTGGATTATTAGATTACATTTGTTAGGGCCCGGAGAAGCTAAGAGGACCATGCGGTGCATTGTAGTCCAAGTCTTTAGTGGATGCAGGCAGGTGGTGAACAACAGCTGGCCAGCCGTGCTGCTCGGCTCAGGTCGGAGCAGTCCTGATCCAAAACCTCCCGGCTGCCCTGTCAGCCGACCCGATCACCAGCCTGGGAGTTTATTAAATGCTGTAAACTGCAAAGCTTCCATGCCTCATCTTTTTTTTAAAAAGTTGAAATATCAATATTTTACCAGAGTCAGGTTAATAGTTTCCAGTCCCTGGACTAAAATCAAAACCCCAGAAAGACTAGGCTTCCTCTGAAGACAAACAAAATGCTTGCAGAGTACAAAAAAAAAAGAAGGAGGCTGTTAGGTCACAGGAACTGTTGTTTTGTCTCCGTTCAGACTCGCTTTGTGGACCTCATTAAATTACTTTGTTGACATGGTTAGTTAATATTCCACACACCACTGCACAGCCAGGACAGGATGTGTGAGAGCCTGAATTGGATTGATCAGTTGCTCATTACACAGATCGGCGCGTCGGCTGTAGGTAATGTTTCTGATAGAGAGTGCTGTAGTCGGTGGCAGGTCCGACCACAGGCAGCATCGCATCAGGACACCCCCCAAGGGCATCCTCCCAGGCAATTTAAAAGTGCATCTAATTCCCATCTTATTACTGCCACACGCAGCATCGCTAAAAACCACTGACGCCAAGCTCACCGGCCAGCTGTTTATAAAACCACCTCACCAATCTGACTGACCATTTCTGCAGTGGGTGGCTGAGGAAACACTCCCCCCTCCTCTTCACAACACCAGCAGGGTCCCTGGTTGATGCTCCGACAAGACCATCTGTTAGGGAGCAATCCGGGGGAGCTGAGAAGCAGTCATTTTGAAGTGAGGGCTGGAAGCACTCAAGCCTTTTTAAAGTCATCCAAATTCAAAGCAATTTATTTATTCTGCCATTCATCACAAGTTTGTCTCAACAGCTTTTAGCTTGAGTATAGCTAATCAAGAGTCGCTGGACTGAGTGTGTTCTGTTGTGCTTGAAGACTTGTTGAGATACGTTGCACAAAAGCAGTGATGAAATGTGACAATTTGAGTAAAAACAACACTTACTGGATTATAACAAGTGAAAGTTATAAGCATCAACTGTGGACTTCATGTTCTTTTAATGATGATATATTGCGAACCAATTCTCTTTATGAAGAAGAGTATGAAGGATCAATGTGAACTGCTCCGAAAAATAAACACAGCACTTCTGGCAATAACCAGTTGTGATACGAGCAACGGGCTGATAATCATATGATGGGATCTTAAATCGCTGACCTGAGCATCTTGGATGTTTGTCATCTGAGCCAAGCCACAAAATGGTGGAAGGTGGCTGCTCCACCATCTGTTTTCAGCTGGAACATTTCCACGCTGCTTGTGGTCAGCGAGGCAGACTCGGATGTTGTGAACAGAGGCTGGTGGTTTGATGTCTCGGGTTTCTGAGACTGGAAGGTCCCACTGCCGCCTGAGCGCAGGAAGACGTGACAAACGCTGCTCCCCGACCAGGAGCTGTGTGAGCTCCTGACATCTGAAGGGAACAGGCACTTCAAGCTAGGACTTAAAGACAACTTCTGGGTGCGTCGGTGTGATTTCTGAACGGATCAAGGCTGCGAGGGGGATTGAAGCCACCTACCGCTGCTGCACCTTTGAGCCGCCAAGCGATGTAGTAACAGGGCTGAAACAGCTGACATGTGAAAGGTAAGCCTGCCTTTGTGGCCTAATTATGCGATGTAGAGATGACATCAGGTCTGTGTGAACAACCAACCGTGGGATTTAGACACATGAACAAAATTAAACAGATTTATAAAAGAGGAGATTAATAAAGATGCACAGAAACTTTGCATTTAGTTAAAAACTAGTTAACCACAAAGAGAAGTGCTAAACTGAGATGATTTGTTATATTTTGAAGAAGATATGAATGAGATGTCCGTCACACATTTAATGTGTAATAATCCACATCAAAGCAGCAGAGTTCTGCGAAACCTGCCCCATTTCTGAAAGCTAACATGTATACAGGATGTGGCCGGCTCCATTAGTGCAGCTAATGATGCATCTGGACCAGAGGAAAGCAGTTTGGTTTCAATAAATATATTTTTATGAATGTGAACTTACAAACTAATTAGGTGTTATGTGTTGAATGGGTAAACTGTGCCGCCACAGAAAGAGGAAAAACAGCATTCACTGTTTGGACAGTTTCTGAAAGATGGGACACCAACCCTTTTCACACTTGGACACTGACAAAAAAAAAGAAAAGTTAATTTTCTATCTTAAACCTTTGAGATGCAGGCAGACAGACGAGTACAGGACTTCACACTCCTAACTTTGATCAGATTTGATTTTGTTACAACAACAAATTAAAGCAGATATAAACCCAACAGGCTGGACAGTTATTTCCAGTCAGATGATTAAAAACACATCTCTCTGTGACCACAAAATTAATTTTAGCATTGGCAGCAGTTTCTTGAGTTGGATCCAGGACAAATCCTTGAGTTGAGACAACTGATAGTCATGCTTTGCTTCAGTCACTCCATTATACAGAATTACTGGTCCAAAAAACAAACATTTTTTTTAATAAATATGCTGTTAGTCTCTTTTTAAAGCTTCAAATAAGAAGCTTAATGTTGGTGCTGCACACATGCTGATGAGGACATTTACTAAAGGGTAAAATTAGTCTTTTTCCAATACAGTGTTTAAAAATACATTCAGGTAAGAAACTGAGTTGAGAAGGGCAGACACAACAAAATTACAAATCACTTTTCTCAGAGAACAGCTTGTTTTAGAGGAGGGTGAGTCTAAGCAGCGGAGCCTCTGAATTTGGCACAGATCAAACGTAAAGACTTTCAATACTCTGCAGATTCAGAAAAGGTCAATCCATTTTACTTCAACTGGTTTCAACTTTTTTTCGGGCCTCTTCAATAAAAAGTCAATCTTGGTCTGTTTTACAGCTGCATCTGTTTTGCTGATTTCAGAGTCGGAGGCGTTTCTTTCAGTCTGTTGGTTGTTCTGAAAGCTCGTTCTACTGCTTTCTAGTTTGTGATCAATTAACCTTAAGCTTAAAAATAAATAAATCAACAAACAGCTTATTGGATTAAAATTCCCAATCTAAAAACAGCAACTAACTGGAATTCAATTTCTAAAAATAAACAAAAACACTGCTAATTGACCATTAATACAAGACGAATACTGGAAACAAGAAGAAGCGTCAGTAATGAGAGAAAAACTTTCCTATTTCAGCTTTAATACGATATACATTTGACTTAAATATCCACAAAAACGGTGTGTAAAAAGTTAAGTGCACAGTTTGTTTAAAGACACGCTCACACAACTTCCCCAGAGGCCAGAGTGTGGTCAGCTTGGTGTCCCTGCCTTCAATTGCACCACTCATTGATTACAGAAAGGTCGCTTCGCTAATGAAAAAAAAAAAAGGTCTGCCCCTTTCTTCATCTATCACTGTCTTCCTCAGCATCCTCTCTTTTATTCCAGTTTCCATCCGTCTGAGTAAACTCCTCTCGCCCCCGCCCCCCTTTTTTTGTCTGGCATGAAGCGAAATGTGACACAAGAGGAGGGCATGTCAATGTTATCAGCATGCAACAGACGACAGCTTTGAGGGAGACCACGACTTTCAGCCGCTGCCCATGTGGATAATTACCCACCCTCCAAACTGAGAGAACCCCCACTTTCCACACCGCGAAGAAACAAACCACCAATTGAGGGAGGGAAGTGTGTGTGTGTGTGTTTTCTTTGTGTTGGTCATTAATAATGCTGATGCTTTCAGATCACTCAAAGATAGATTTGTCGGTACAGCGTGGCAGAAAAACTGCTGCGTGACGGCTTCATTTAAAAACACAAGTTTGTTTTAATTGGTTAATTGGCTCGTTAGAGAAATCATTTGTGAATTTAACAGTTTAACAAAAGTTTGACAAATAAAACCGCTGACATTAGCAGCGATAGGCTAAGCTGGTAGCTGCAGTGCAATTAGGAACAAAATCAACAGCTTAACAATATTTCTATTAGAATTGTAGAAAAACACACCAGCGATTCTATGGAAACTTTTCCTTTCTCCCCCAAAAGGCAATCAGTTATAATATTTAATGCATCGCAGCACAAAGTAATAACATAAACTGCGAGGGGCTGCTGATCAATACTGATAACTTCCACTTTTCCAGGTTTGATTTAGGTTTCTAACAGCCTTTAAGAAAATAAAAAAATAAATAAAAAAAACATAATAGTATTGTTTTAGAATTAGAAACAGTAAGGAGAGTGGATGGGACATTCGGTTTTATTCCTTTCAGCAAAAGATGATTAGAAAACAGATACTGTTTTTGTGCTCTACAAAACAAGCAAATTTAAGAGGCATGGAAAAAAAAAACTGAAGCTTTTTAATCATTTTAACAATCAGACTTTGACTTTAACACTGACAAGTATTCGATCCCAATAAATATCCCAGATCAATTACAGCCCAATCCCATCAATCACTGAGGAAGATATCGTTAAAGAAGAATTCCCATCATGGCTCTCCACAGTGTAAGTTATCATCTGTGGATTAATATTATCTTTATGTTGTCCTGAGGCCGTTTCATTGAAAAAGGAAATTAATGACATGGATTGCATTTTAATGAGTCTTAATTGAGTTTATGAGCTTACTGATTTTTAAAGCAGTAAATAGTTTTACAAAATGTGATTAGCACTCTTTACCAACAACCACATGTCTGTAATGGTCCAAACACAAAGTTCACAAAGAAAACCGAGCTCCTGACTCAGTATTTTGTTGTTTTTATTGTTGTTTTTTCCATTTCAAGCCATCTAATGAATCCAGGTTTACACCATCAGTTTTGTTGTGATGGTAATGAACATTTCGGGACACATTGTTAAACATGATACGGTTTTAACTTGAAAGTTTATAAAACAAAAAACAACATACTGTATCTAAACGTTAACTATTTTACTGAGACGATGTTTCCATGACAAAAGCTGCATGCAGAGAAAATTAAACATAATCCGTATTTTAGTTATCATTTTGCTTTAATGTCAGTCTTATTTTTTGAAACCTTTTGTGTTTTACGAACCCTTTTTCCTTTTTTGGGCCACAGCTGAAATTGTGAAGTGTATGTGTGTGTGTGTGTGTGTGTGTTTCTTTGTTTTAACCATTTAAAAGCAGGTTGGGGTGGGAGAGAACACCAACCAAGCTGGGACTGAAGGCACAGAGTTATATTTATAGTCGTACATTGTTGCCAGGACATGTTAACCTGAGCTGGAACATAAAAACCAACAGGTGAGGTTGTGCGCCTCCACCCATGTTTAGCAGTCTTAGCTCCAACTTTATATAAACAACCTTCCTCGATTCTTTTCTCAAATCATCTCCACTCCACCAAGAGAGAACCAGCGTCTTAAAATGTCCATCAGACTAAAGCAGCCCTGTTCTGTCTCCTGCACTGTGGAGCAGTTATTTTGTCTCCATTAAATAAAAGGTCTGAGAACACAAAGCTGCACTGAAGAGCATATATAAATAATATTAGACAGCTTGTGTGCTCGGGTGTTTTAACCTCGGGGTGAAGCGAGTTTTACTTCTGAAGAGAATTCAGTCATTTCTGAAACACTCCAAGCACATCTGGAAGAATACCACCACTGGGTCTGCTCTTCTTCCACCTTCTGCTGGATGAGGTGCCGTTTTTCCAGCGGTCCTGTTCTGCTTTGATGGGGGCCCAGTTGGATTTCATCACAGGCTGTAAGTGGAGTGGAGCTGGTCCGTGTAGTTTTACCTCACGAGGACTTCGTGTAACTTTCCAGCTAATACACTCTGAAGGACCTGGATTCTGAATGTGATTTATGTATCTGAAGCGGCGGCGAGAGAGAGTCAACCATCCACTCGATGACACATAAAGCCGGAGATACGAGGCAGCAGAGGCCCACAGTGACACATATTAGCATTAGAAAATGAAAACCTAACTTAACTACGCCCTCTGGGCATCACCCAGAACTTAAAATTCATCTAAATTTGTGACATTTAGGCGATCAAATGCCTAAAAATATGCTTTTAAAACAGAGAAAATGCCTAATGAACAACAAAGATGGCATGCTTCTGCTGTGAAGCCAGGTTTTAATAGAGCAGCTTACTTTTGGAATGACAAAAAGCACCATTTTTAAAAAAAATATACTAAGCATAATACCCAATTTTCATTTCAGCTACACTAGAAAATGTAACAGCTAAAGAGATGCTGATCGGTGAGGGTTTTCTTGTAATGAGTTTTGTCTCAGTTTATTTTTCACATTTCTGATAGATTCATTTTGATTGTGAGAATTGGTTCCATTACTGAGAAATAAACCTGCTGCGAGTGTAGCTGATTCTGGGAATCAATTTCAGAATACCACATTGAAATTACACTACGGTGGTGCACTGCCTTCGGACTAATGGCCTTCAGGTAACAGTGGAACTGGTCATTTAAACTTTGAACGGTGACACGGGAAAACATTCAAACAAAGAAACTATTTTAAGACAAAGTCAAAGACGGCCGTCTGTTCAGAGGCTCCTGAACATCAAGACTAAAACTCCTTCAAGCTCCGACTATAAACTGTGACAATCAACAGCAACAGAAGCCAAATGTAATTTAATTTCAAGTTATGAGTTTGAAATGAAGCCATCTACTGTTAGTGATGAGCATTTTAAGCTAAATCTGGTGGCGATTATTTGATTGTTCTTCAAATATTCACCCAGAGAAGTTCAACACGGGGAGAGAAAGAGGTTTAAAGAACTGGATAATTTCAGAGAAAACGGGGCTTTAGATTTATTTATTTACTATATTTGTCATTTCATTTAACAAGGGCTGCACCTTTAAAATGTCAACTTTTTAATTAGCGTGGCCTTTATGCATTTTTTGCTTATTCAGCTGATTTCTAACTGGAGGCTGAATAAACATTTAACTCATCCTGTGTGATTCCTCACTCTTATCTTGAAGCAGTAAATCTTAAAAGCTGCTCTGCAACCAAACTGAGGACGAACTGATCCTTTAAACCACTTTTATGGAGTCGAGTTTGAGTCAAAAACTTTGTAAATTAGACTTAATAAGCTCATGAGTCAATGATGAATGTGGACAAGAACTAACAAAAGTGAAACAGAACTAAAATAAAACGCAACATTTGGTGATTTATCACCTGGAGCTGTTTTGAAAAACTCGATTTTTATTGGTCCAGAGTGACGTCATTAGGATTTCCAGCCCTTTAACTTAAAAAAGGGGAAACCCCAAATATTATATGAAGGGATTTCTGAGGCCTGTTGCAGCCGGCAGAGAAAAATGGTCAGTTTCAAAAGGATTATTTCTGTTACTTTGACTTAAGGTACTGTAGATTAGGAAGATTATATTTTATTGTAGTTACCGGGATGGTTAGACTGTGTCTTTATGGACTCATTTTGCAGGACGGGTCACAGATGATGTCATCTACCTGCAGCTGATTATTTATAAACAAACTAAGTCGATCCTTTCTAAGTTAGCTGGAGTATTTCATTTCAGGACCATGAACTTGGTTCAGACTAAACGAAGAGGCTGATAATCTGAACTAGATTACTTCTTAACTTCCTGGGGATTACAAAGCGAACCATCCTCCTCACCCTCCTGGTCCATATTCAGCCCAGCTGGCTGCTTTTCCAGGCGACATTCATCAGAGACAGAAATACAAAGCTGCACGTTCCTCTCACCCTGAAATTAAACATCAGCTCTGTCAGGATAACGTCTTTCAGGCGTTTGTTCTGCTTTCATTTCTAGGATTTAGTGGCGTGTCGTGTAATATTACTGAGCAGCAGCTCCATAAGCCGTTGTTGCCATGTTTAATAACCTTTTCCTCATTACACTCAAAACCACAGGGGTGTTTATTACCAAAGAGAAAAAAAAAACTAATATAACACAATTTAAACTTTAATTTTGAAAATTTTAAATTCCTCAGTCTGAGGACTACTCAAAGAGCCTCCCTGGAGAGCCACCTGTTATTGTTTATGACAAACACAGTTCTTCATGTTCCCAAAAATAAATAACCGCTTTTTTAAATTTTATTTTCTTACTTGTTGTTCTTTGCTGAAACATTTATTTTCTTTAAATCACTACATTAGGTCCTGCAGCTCCAGGTGGGAAAAATTAAAACTTTAGTCACAGCTAAAAGCAAATGTTTTTATTCGGATCTATTTTTGCACGTTCATCATGTTCTGATAAAGGTCTGCTCTCGCCATTCCTTTATGCCTGGGAACGTACGGCGGTGCTTTAAGATAATTTATTCTACTTTCTTCTTACAAAGTTCGCTCAAACGGTGTACAGTTCAGGCTTACAGTTTCTATAGTGATAGTATTTCAAGAGGTCACGGTGATTTCTCAAAATGTCAAAAGATTTCATAAAAAAATAGGAAAACAAAGAGATGATCAGGCCATAAATATTCTGAATTTGGTTTAATGTTGTGTGAAAGAAGCTGTCTGGATGCTAATGGCTGAAGATAACTCAAGTGGACAGCATTAAAATGCACATTTCAGATAGTATAAAGTATAAAAACACACCGTGCAGGGATACCAAAATGACAGGAAGTGACGGCTGCTTTCTGAAGACAGAGGGGAAATATGGGCGCTGTGCTGAGGGCGCTGCGTTAGCCTTCCACTCCCCTCTGCTGTCTGAGGGGTCACATGGCATCGCCCTCAGAGGTGAAGGTGGGTGTAGATGAGGAAGATGATTATTTTTTGTTAATGTTGCATAAGCATTTAAACTTTCTCAGAGGCAAAGTGTGCAAAACCCAAGTGTTCATTATTTTCTGCTGAATTCAGAAAACAGAGGTTTGGTTTTTCCTTCTTTAATTTATTTGTTTAGAGATTTTAATTCACCTCACATATCCAATAATAATAATAATAATGCATCCTCAGATTTTTCTACAACCTTATAGATAACCAGACGTTTTTCCTTGAACGAAATAAAAACATTTTACATTAAAAGCTGCATTGTTTTATAAAAACTAACCTCACTTCTCATCAGGCTTTAGTTTGGCTGCAGGTCCAGATATTTTAAGTTTTTTGTTGTGAGATTTAAAGCTTTCAAACTTTGCACAGATGTGTTTATTTCTTTAAGAGACAAAGAACGGTAGTTTGTGTGAACAGCAACCTATTATCTCAGAAATTAGGATTAAATATTGAATTTTTACCACAGCGCTCGTTACAGAGCGGTTTATTGACTCCCAACAGGAATGGCAGAAAACAGCCTGATGAATAATTCCTGGAAAAAGGTTTCCTAAACATGTTGCTCGTTGGTGATGCAACATTTCAAGGGTTTGCATCAAACTTGTGTCATATTAGGTGACAGAATAAAACTTCACTGACATAAGCTGTTTAAAGGAAACGTCATTTAAGTTTATTCTTAAACCTTCTTGCTTCAATGTTAGTTTTTTTTTTTCCTTTATAAATGTACCCACAAATAGGAAGTCAAACACCCCGTTCAGAACAAAAATAAAAATAAACTAAACAGGAATGTCAGCAATCTTTACAGATTTATAAACTGAGGAGTTATTCTGTCAGAATTGAGTCCTTAAATGGGAAATTCTTACAGAAAACAGATGTGGGAGCAAACTTTGACAAAGGGAAATGGGGGAATATTCTGGCAAATTGTGGGAAATATACATATATTTGAGAAGCTAAGGAAAAATATGCAGAATTCAAGCTTAAACTTTATTTCAGACTGAGAAGGTTCAGCAGAATAAACCTGCAGGATGGTTTAAAACAACGTTCCAACTTTCTGGACGGAAATAAACTTTAACATTTAGGCTTAAAATGGTTGCATGTACTGTTTGGAAGGGGTGGAAAATATCTCTAACTGTAATAAAAGTTTAATTGTGTGAATGCTTTTAAGCATTCACACCATTGTTTTCCTGTTTCTCTTTATTATCTATTATTATTGTGTGAATGCTTTTAAGCATTCACACCATTGTTTTCCTGTTTCTCTTTATTATTCTTTAACTATTCCGTACGTTTTTCGGCATCTATCGCAGGCCGCAATTTTTAAGCGATTTCAGCCATTCAGGTATCAAAA
>NC_051438.1:26244670-26258276 GCF_001649575.2 Kryptolebias marmoratus | reverse complement strand
GTTCTGCTGTTTCAAGGGTTTTTGTTGCTTTTTTATTGACTGTTCAGCTGTTTTAATGTCTTTTCAGATGTTCTTAAGGTTTTTTTCTGCTGTTTTTAAGGATTTTTTGCTGTTTTTAAGCATTGTTCTGATGTTTTACTGGTTTGTTCTGCTGTTTTTAAGGATTTTTTTTAGTTTTATTGATTGTTCTGCTGTTTTAAAGTCTTTTCATGTGTTTTTAAGGTGTTTTCTGCTGTTTTAAGGATTTGTTTTAAGGTGTTATGATTTGTTTTGCTATTTTTAGGTTCTGTTCTGCTTTTTGGGATGTTTTCAAGGTTCTTTCAGCTATTTTTCAGGATTGTTGTGCTGTTTCAAGGATTGTTCTGCAATTTTAAGGATCATTCTGCTATTTTTAAGGATTGTTCTGTTATTTTTAAGGATTAATCTGTTATTTTTAAGCATTGTTCTGCAGTTTTAAGGGTTTGTTCCACCTAGTTTCAGCTTCTTCAGCAGCTTTCAGTCAAATCATTCAGCAAAAAAGCATTCACACTGCATTTTCGCAGGAAATGCAATTTCTCTAGTTTGACCATTTGATTTTCTGCCACTATCTAAAAAAAAAAAAAATGGACAAACAGCACAAGAGAGAGATTTTCTTCCTTCTGGATTATTTCCAGAGATGCTGCATTAAAGGGTTTGCTCTGGAAGTGTCCAACCAAAAGTCTTTCCAAAAATAAAGAAAAATACTAATAAAACTGCTCAGCTGGCAGGCCCTAATAATAGCTGGATGTATGGGGTTCGACTTGCAGCAGCTGCAGAATGGCTTCTCCCCAACAAAGCATTTCCGCTTTCCTCCGAATAAATGATCCTGTCTGAACTAATCTGAATCCAACCGGCCGCCCCTGGCAAACAGCAGGAAGGGACACCTCCACTGCCAGGCACCAGATAATTATGGATTTTAAAGGAATTAAAGAAATACAGATAAAATAAGAACTCAAGCAGATGGCCACCAAAAATGGCCATCAGTGGTTTTAAGTAGCAGCAGAGGGGGAAAAAAATCAGCGGCTTTCCATTTTAGATGCAATTATGATATGCAGAACAGTACAGCAAGCTGTCATACTGCTTTAAGTTGACTTTCCTCTATTATTAAGTCAAAAATGACCTGGGTGGAGAAAATGGGAACATGGCTGCTAATGTTGCAAATAAATGGCACTAAGGGCTTCCAGCAAAGCCAAATGGTACAATAAAACACTAATAAGTGCGTGCAGGAATGTAAACATGTTTACATCCTAAATGTCAATATTATACAGAACAACAACAGCTGCAGGAGTTTTAAAGTTTCAATTAAAACAAATACAACCCAGCGAAAGCAGCGATAAAAATGACCATAAAGCTCAAATATCCACGTCTCCTGTCTGTAAACAAACAGGAAGCGACACTTTACACCTGCCGAAAAGTGCCCAGCTCTAACAAAGTCCGACCGGCCATAATTAACACACAAACAAGCAGCAGCAACCAAACAAAACAAGAGAAAAAAGTAAACAATCAGCCAGCAGCGTCGGCCGAGCGGAAACACAAACAGCCACAAGAATAAAGAAAATATATAACATTTTAAAATAAGATTACTTAGCTTTTTGAAGAGAGGCGGTGATGTCTCTGGAGTGAAGTCCTGCCCAGGGGGTGAAGAAAAAATCCAGAAGAAGATAAAGATTTGTTATCCAGACTTAAAAATTTAATTTACATAATTGACATAGCTAACGGCTAATGGATAGCTAACTGTTAGCCGTTAGCCGGCTAGCTAATTCAACCGTTAGCATCACAAACTACAGTTAAAGCTGTTCAGCTTTTTTTCTTTTTTTTTTTTTTTAATTAATCTGTTTGTTGTGCATTTTTTTCTTGAAATAACACACACTAAAATAAGTTCTTTCATGAATCAAAACTATCTGCTGGTTAAAACATAAAGTTTGTGACCTTGAAGCTACAGGTGCTGCTAATTAGGCTGAACGTTAATTAACAGGCGGGACAGCTGCTCCACCATCAGGAACAGTTATTTATTAAAACCTAAACAACAAACACTAAACAGAATTCAAATACTGGCATTATTTGTATATTTAATATGGATTTCCCAGCACAAGTTCAAGGGAAGGGCATTAAATTTGAGATTGTGCAGTTTCAAAACATGATTTAGAAGTAAAAAGCACCAAAAGAGTGCAATTACGAACAAAAACAAGAAGAAGATGATGACAAAGGGTTTATATAATTTAAAGGAAAGTGGAGGAAATGTTAAAAATAACAGAAACAGTAACAAAAAGATTTAGTGTAAGAAATATGATAGAAAGAACAAAGTTAATACGTTTAAGTTTTCCAGCTTTAAACTAAGTTAACAAGTCATTTTGGTGAAACTTTGAAACTAACATGATGTGCATCACATGCCAGTTACGCTCCGAGTATTTGTCGTGAAACACTCTCAGCTACTACCACATCCAAATGTAGATCAGCATCTGTAAAACTGACTGAGTTGGAGCCATTTTCTGTCGGCTAACGCAGATTAGCTGTGGCGTCCATCTTGGCTTGAACTGACTGCGAAAGTCAAACATATTTCTGAGAGTTTCCTTAAAATCGGTACGTTTTGCCAACAAAATAGAGACAAGCATCAACTATTTAACAACCTAATTCAGATTTATTTGTCATATTTTAACCCTTTCACTGACAGCCTGCACTCTCAGAAACTCATTCTGTCAGACAAATGGGTTAAAAGACATACTGTTACTTCACTGTTTTATTTTTAAGATAGCCTTTTATCTGATGTAACAAAGTGTTGTAGTATATTGTTTTGATTGTCACTCAGTGTTTAGGTTTAGTTGTGTTTTTGAAGCACCATGATGGAAAGCTGAGGCTCTGATGGCCATGATCAAGGCTTTTGTTACATAACTTCCTGTGTTGTCCAGCAGCTTGTGAGGCTCCATCTGAGGCTGGAGATGGTCTGCAGCTCTCAGCCCACCACAGAGGAGGTGGGACATGCTGTTTAAGATGGAGTTCACCTTGCGTTGATGCCTCCAGGCTGTCCTGAGCTTGTTGTTGATCCTGGCTGCCACCCCCGCCGCGCTGCTGCCTTCCCAGCTCAGCGCCGCGCTGCTGCTGCTGTTTGCTGCAAAGCCAGGATTGAGGACGCCCGTCAGATTAAACGATGCTTCTCACCTAATTATAAGTCCGCACGTCCACAAGCAGTCGACTCTTTCGCTGAACAAAGCTGCAGCTGGTAGATATTTGACTGACAGGTCAGCCAAGCGGCAGATTTAGGGGGATTTTTTTGTTTTAAGACGTTTTCAGTTTGTAGTTTCCTGAGCAAACTAAACCAGCTGCAGATCTCTGACCTTTTGCTCTGCGAACGCTGAGTCAGCAGCCGCACTGTTCTTCGCCTCTTTACGGTTTCTCCCATGCATGTTTCAGCATCTATTTCAGCAATTCTAACCTTGCAGGTATCAAAACATTCGGCTGATTCAGGAGATGGACGCGAGGGCTTTTGATTTCTGTAACTCAAAGACCTTTTAGTTATTGTAGTTGTATTGAAATAAACAGGGATTTTTTTTATTTGAGCTAATTTTAGCTTTTATCTACAATTTTGCTAAACTTGCTGGCTTTAGATTTCAGCTATTGCTATTTTTAGCTTTTAGCCATGGTTTTGTTCATTTTAGCATTTAGCTGCTGTTTTTCTGGCTTTTAGCTTTTAGTTAATTTTGTGCTAACTTTAGCCTTTAGGTTGGATTTTGCTAATCTCAGCATTTAGCTACTGTTGTGTTGATCTTAGCTTTTAGCTACGGTTTTGTTCATTTTAGCATTTACCTGCTGTTTTGCTGGCTTTAGCTTTTAGTTATGATTTTGCTAATCTCAGTGTTTAGCTGATGTTTTGTTAATCTTATCTTTTAGAAACTGATGTGCTAATTTTAGCTTTTAGCTCCTTTTTTCTTAATTCTAACTTTTAGCTTTACTTTAGCTAATTTTAACATTTAGCTACTGCTGTTTTCTTCTTAGCTTTTAAATACTATAGTGCTTGTTTTAGCTTTTAGCAATGATTTTGCTAAACTTAAGCTGATGTTTTGTTAATTCTAGCTTTTATAAACTTTTGTGCCAATTTTAGTTTTTAGCTCTTTTTGTCTTAATTCTAACTTTAGCTTTAATTTAGCTAATTGTAGCACGTAGCTATACTGCTGTTTTATTCTTAGCTTTTAGATATCATGCTAATTTAAGTTTTAGCTATGGTTTTGCTAATCTTAGTGTTTAACTGATGTTTTTTTATTCTTAGACTTTTGCAATTGTGCTAATTTTGTTTTTTAGCTCTTTTTGTCTTAATTCTAACCTTTAGCTTTAAATTTGCTAATTTTAGCATTTAGCTACTGCTGTTTTAATCTTAAGTTTTAGTATTATAGTGCTAATTGTATCTTTTAGCTTCTGTTGTGCTTCCTTTAACTTTAACAGCTCAGTTTCAGCTTCTTTCATATTTTTGCAAAAAAAAACTTTTTTTTAGCTCGCTCCTTCAGCTGCTGTGCAATGACTCATCACTTTTTCTCCTTTAGCGTATTATATTCAGAGTGCTCTGTCAACACTTGCTGTTAATGATGAATTATTGACCATTTAGTCCATATGAAAAGCTTTTGAAGTGTAAAATTTATGCATAATAAGAATTAGATTTGGAGGCAGTGCACCTTATCCTTCCATTATTACGTGTTGAATATTGATTATGCAAAGCCTTTTAAACGACATCTGAGATTAAATCAGGTTTGCAGAAATAAAATTTCACCTTGTCTTGCTTCCATCCGGGGGTCACTGACAGTAAACGCATGTTCGCTGGAGAAACTTCAGAAGAGTTGGAGGAATGCACGTCGCCCGCCACCTTTCAGCCCAGACTTTTAGACTGAAACTTACATCTGTTTGAGCCAAACCTTAAACATGCTGTTATCTGGAGCTCGTAGATCTGCGTCCAGAGAGAGTTATCAAAGTTTGTTCACGAGATATTTCGCTAACAGACATCGGCTTCCAGTCGAACTGTGGCTAAAGTTTATGTTGCAGCATGTGAAGTGGTTCCTAATTTTACTCATTAGTTGGAACATCTGTTTCGTTCCCGGCCCACTACTTCCCCCCTCAGAGGAGCGCTCCGATAATAAGGCTGTAATTATACCTGGCTGCGGTGGTTTTTTGGGACAGAAATAGTAGCAGAACTAATGCTTCGCTCGGGGCAGGATGAGCCTCGGATTAACGTGGCCCAGCGTGGACCAAACGTCTCCTTCTCAGCACGGACGGACATGAAGGAGCCGTCTGATGGTGTGACCCCGACGAACCGGGGTCAGACCATCAGACGGCTCTCAGTGAGCCCCCAGCAGAAGTCCACCTCCGTCAGCAGCCTGATCCATGTCTGGGACCTCTGCCGTCTCCGAAAACCTGCTTGTTTGAAGCAAACGGGACTCGACGGCAGTCCTCACAGACCCACACATCGCACTCTGTCAGCTTTTTTTGTTGTTTATTGTAAATAAATATTCATCAGCTCCTGCAGAAAGGCGATGGAGTCTCCACCCATGTCTCTGTGTGTGTTTTATTGTAGCTCGAATCATGAATCACAGGACGGACTTTAATGAAACTCTCAGAAAGCAATTATTAGACTTACAGCAACAACTGATTCAAGATGGCTGCCACAGCTAGTCTACACTAACTAATGCAGGATTAGACATCCATCAGCCAGTTTTACAGACACTGAGCGCAAACTCATCCAAGGTTTGACCAAAACGGCCAGAACTCTGTTTCCTTCTCCGCCTGAGATGATTTCAGTGAAAGGCTTCAGTTAATGTCAGAACACAGCAGAACAGCTGTCCTCACATCCAGTTTAAGTTTTGTTGACTCTTCTCTTGCCGACTGGCTAATGAATCCAACATACAGCTGCAGAGACACACAGGAAGGTAAACACGCCCAAGGTTTGGCAGTTTTTTTTTTCTTTTTTTCCAACATGCGTTCCAATTATTCCTCGGCGTGACGGCCTCACCTTATTTCTGAAGCAATGAGGCAATGTGAACCCATCAGAGGTCAGGCGTGATGTGAGAGGATGAAGTGTTTGTGGCCCTTCAAACCCCGTTAGGCCTAATAGCCAATTAGTGAGGTGAATGTCAGCTCATTGTTTCCAGGACTGTCACAGCAGCTGGAAAATATGGCTGCTGCGTTATCTGAGGAGAAAGCCTGAATCCTGGAGCCCGGCGTCTGCTGCAGTCAGACAGGCCGGTCGATATTAGCTGACATTCGTTAGCATTTTCTTCATTTTACATTAAAAGGAAAATATGTTAGGGTTTAATAAACTGCACGAGGGAAGCTGGTCGATAAAAGTTTGAATGTGGATTCACCATCGTCACTTCCTGTTTTTTTATTTTCAATCCAACAGCTTCTGTGTAATTTGTTCAGCTTTAGGATCATTTTCAGGTCTGAACCATCACTTTTAAAGTGTTAATTCAGACCTTTTGAAGCGGCGGCTCTGTAAAAAGGTCATCTTACGTGTTTGAGCACCGTTTAGAGTTTCTATCTGACCAGGTTGATGAGCTAAAGGCTAGTCTGAGCCAAGCCAGGACCAGATCGTCGATGAAGTTCGTACGATCTGTATTTTATAAATCTTTTCCTCGTTTTGCATTATATGGTCTAAGTAAAAATTCTTGCAAGTGCAAATAGCAGCAGCAGCTAGCTGTACCACATCCAGCTCAGCCTTGGAAAATAATAATATTTCTGTTGAAGAAATTGCGAAATATGGATTATACTGTCTTGATGAAGGCAGAGAAAGGTGCCTGTTGTTGTTTGTTTGTTAGCAAAACTACAGGAAAACTACAAAAGTGAACTTTGGAAAGCTTTAAGGATCAAACCGCCGCCACTCTCTCGTGTTGCTTTATAAATTCATTTCTTCCTGCAATCATCTTTCCACCGAGTCGGTGATATTTCTTTCTATTGTGTTGAATCTCTTCTCATCAGCCTTCCAGCTGCAGAGCAGGAGCCCGAGTGAATCATCATTCCTGCTTAGGAAGATTTCCAACTGCGTGAAATGACTCGTAAGTATCTGAGAGGCGGCGGGCGTAAAAACGAGCTGGTCCAACTTTCTGAATGCTGATGAAATTAAGATGAAATGCGTCCTTCATTAACTCCGTTAGGAAGGGAGGCTCCGGGTCGCCTCAAGTGTAAAAAAAAAAGGAGGCAATTCCTCCCTGGAGCCACGTGTTTCTGGGCCAAACTGGAGTTTTAAGAACAGAACAAACCAGTATTTAAGAATTGACAGCAACTCGCTACAAACAGAAGGAAAAAGGATTTCTGCCTGAACAGAGTTGGTTTTGTTGTGTCTCTAAGTCCGAGGCGTTTCCTTTTCTGTGACCTCGTGACCTTTTGTCCTCTGAGGTCAGTAAGACAGTCTCTGTAAAGGACAGCGGAGCCACTGGGCTTCAGGAATCGTGACTCAGGTGTGGATCGGAGCGAAGCTTTCAGAGGAAGCTGACGCTGCTCGGGCATCGTGCTTACCTTGAATGTTTTTTTGTTTTTTTTAAATGAAACACCTTGAGTCCAGAGCTCTACGTGTCAGCTGTGGTGTTGTTTGAGCCTCGAGGCGGTACCTGACACCAATCACACACCTGACCCGGCTCCGTGTCTGAGTCTGCTTTCCTGCTGGGATCAATCTGGAGCCCCGACTCACTGTTCACCACAGACACGATCAATAACCTGATTATTGTGTGAACGCTGAGTCAGCATTCACACTACTGGGATCCGGCTTCTTTATTGTTTTACTTTCTTCTGCACGGCTACTTCTGTTTACTTTGTGCTGTTTTACCCATTTATACGTCAAAACGTTTGGATCAGTCGGGAATCGAGGAATAAGACTTCTGGTTTCTGTAACTTTTATACTTTTTAAAACATTTACTTTATCTGCTTTAATCTGCTTCAGCAGGCGTGCTCTACTTTGGTCTTCTTTTGCTACTTTTAGCTACTATTCTGTTAGCCTTAAGCTTGTCTTATTCTGCAGCTATAACACTTTGGGATTTCAACCAGCCTGTTGCTACCATTAGCTGCTGTTTTATTACGTCTGCCTTTTAGCTTCAGCTAGAGTTCTGCTTATTTTAGCTAGCATTTTAGCTTATAGTTAGCATTCTGGTACTTTTTAGGTAGCATTTTGCAACCTATGAAGTTTCTTTTGGTTTAGGCTAGCATTATATTACATTTAGCTGCATGTTTTACTTGTTTCTCTGCTTCAACACACCTGATTCAGAGGTTAAATCACCTCTTCCTGTTCTGTTAATCACCCAGGTGTGTTGGAGCAGAGGAACAAGTCACACCTGCAGGACGGTGGCCCTCGAGGACCAGGTTTTACCACCCGTAAGCTAATATTTTGCTTCTTTTAGCTTCAGCTTGTGTATAGTTTCTTTTAGCTCTGACAGTAAATTTCCAGCGGTTGTCCTGCGTTCAGAAGATGATCCTCTCTCTGCTCGTAAACGGCTTTAAGCGATGACTTGACCGCTGCCGTTTGTTCCTACGTCCGTGCATCGCCCCGAGCCGCTCCTTCAGCTGCGGAGCAGAAAACAAATGTTTGTTTATTGGGATCATCAGCGAAATCAACTCAGAATCCCCCTCAAAGCAAGATGGCTGCCTGCTGTAAATGTCACCGCGGATTTTCGCCGAGGTCATTAATAAATTACGAATCTTTTGCTTACGCAGCGGCGACTTTCACAGAGAAAATTAATGGACGTTTAATGATCCCCGTGGAGAAACTGGACATTGTGGCATTAACATTTTCACTTTTGACATTTTCAGCAACAATCCCAGGCTGGTTGTGTATTATTCATGCAAAACACATAAAAAAACCTCCCATAAATCAGCGGACTGTGTGAATGGTAGTAAATCAATGCTTATCACTTGTTAAAAGGCTTATTAAACCAATTTTCTGTTGTTAAAAGATTTCCCCCTCAGTAGGCTGAAACCTTTTAATAAAACTCGGGACACAGAAATGGAGGGCCGGCCTCTTCGCTCTGCATGCCAACGAGCTGATTGGGAATCAGGTTTGGAAAGTGAATCCATGGGAGGTTGTTCCCGTTAAAAGGTCCATTAGAATTCAGAGCGTCTCAAAGCGTGGCCCTCGGCTCTGTTTACAGCTCGGGATCCTCCGGCGTGAAGCAGGGGAACGCAGCGTGCGAGAACACAGAAGGAAATGAGTCACTCATTGACTTACATGCTTCCTACACAGAGTCCACAGCACAGAAAGGAGTGGAATGTGTTTGCGGCGTGAAATCTTTAACCTGGATGCAAAGCTTTCCGTCGAGGCGGGAAATGTTTACCGACTGCAAAGCAGCTGCCAGATACAGGAGGGAAAATTGTCAAGGAGAACTGATAAGAAGAGCGTCCCGCGGTTCTGATCCTGGTGGGAAACAACCTGTTCTGCTTCTTTTTTTTCCTTCAGAAAAATATTCTCAAATAAAAATCCACAAAATGCAACCCCGAGCTTTCCCTCAGCCAGCCAGCAACACGACGGCTTTAATATCAGAAGTTTAGAGGAAACGGTTGGGAAACTTTTCTTTTCTCGAAGATTGGCGGGAAAATTAAACTCAGACCATCAAAGATGCTCCGTTTCCTGAAGGAATGCATGTCACCCGCTGCCCTGAAGCCTCTCTGATCAAAACCTGAAAATAATTTCTGATCTGAGGCGACGTTAAGCTCAGAGTTTGTGTTGAGGAATACTCTCAGCTACTACCACACTACATTATAACTGAATTACTGTAAAACTGCCTGAGTTAAAGCTGTTTTCTGTGTTTTATTCAAATCTGAAAACACACACAGTGCCCTTGCACCGGGCAATTAGAAAGAAATCTTCTTTTTCCTCCATCTAATCCTTGAAATCAATAAGCGGTTGTGTTGATGCTCCTTGGATGCTGTCGCCTCGTGCTGGAAAGTTCCTCTTATTATTCATGGTGTTCGCAGAAGAAATCAGTGAGCAGGAAAAGATCTTCTCACCGTCCTCCGTGGATCGGAATAAAGGTCTGGAATTACTGAGCAGAGGGATCAGAGCCCATCGCTAAATGTTCACAGGCAGTAAAACATCCGATTTAAAGTGATGCTTTGACATTTTCTGCTTTTAAAGTAAGAAAAATATCAGCTTCGAGCCTGAGCTGAAAATGATTTCATTCATTTTTCTTTCCCTTTCAGTGATGGCAACATGATTTTAAATGGTTTGTTTGGTTCCTGCACACAAAATACGCTCCAAGACAGCAAACCTCTGCACCACAGTTCAGGTTTAGAGTTAATCTGGTTAAAAATACGAGCTGAGAGCGAATCAGCGTCAGGCTCAGATGCTGAGAGTCGTCCTCAACATATGCAATGTTTTAAAGCCCTGGCACGAAAGGCGGCGGGTGATATGCATTCCCTCAAGGAGTCAAAGATGTTTTAGTGTTCAGAAAACGAGAGTCAGCTTTAAAGAGATGAAACGACCTCCTGAGTGTGACGTGCTTCAAAACCAGCTGGTTTTTAACCATCAAATGTGAGAACAACAATTAATAAATTACTCCCTGAGACCAAACCAGCACCAGTCTCTTCCTGAACCAAATAAAATGGGATTTAAAGAAGAAGAAAAAAGACAAAACCACAACAAAAAATGAGTGAATATGCTGTTCACCTTCATTGGCACCCCCGATAAAAAAAAAAAACCCTGAATTTTATCCCAGCACCTGGGCCGAGGTGCACATTGAAGCTTTTATTAATCTTTCTTTCTCTCGGCTCTTTGAGTCTGACAGCTTTTAACCGAATTGTCTTTTCAGGCCTTCGCAGACCCGCCGAGTCCTGTGACATCTCCACTCCCCCTCAGCCTTCATCCAATTTACCATGAAAGGAATCCAGACAGTCCAATAATATGACCTGCAGCTACCTGGATTGAACATGGTGGACCATTCTGGGCCTGGGCTTTACACAAATAAGCAGCTGGCTATCTGCAGAGGGCTGCTGGCTGCCTGCTGCCACTCGATAAGGCCCGTCGCCCCAGGAAGGACTGGACCGGCCCACCTGGCAGCATTTCAGAGTAAAGAGTGCCCCCTGGTGCCCCTGAGAGCAAAGCACACATCCTGCAGGCAGGTGGTTGGAGAGCTGGACACAGATTACAGCATGGCTCCACATATATTCTGGTGTCAGTCACAGTTATCTTTCCGCTGCAGGCGACTGCAGGGAAAATATTTTATTTATTTATTTATTCTTATCCTGGGCTACTTGTCCCAGTAAAAGCATGATTTGTCAGTGTCACTATGTGTTGCTTTGGCAGCGGGACAAAGAACCCAGCCTCTGTTTTTTTTCCTCGCAGTCATCGTTTTCAAGTCGTGATGCTGCAGAAATAAATGCAACCCCCGTGCGCTGTAATCAAACCTTCACCTTCCCTTTTAAAGCCAATAAACTCAGACAAAAATAACGCAACAGCAGGGCGTAGCTTCACACTTAAATCTCCACCAGACTGTAAACGGCTGAATAACACCTGAAGGGACTGGTTGCAAAGCCATGAAGACTGGTATAAAAAAAAATTCACCCAGTTTTTTTTGTCTAATGTTGATCTTTAATGTCCTTAAATTAGAAACTTGTAAGCAAGATTTGTGACCGGCTGCCATCAAACAACCGAAGTGACGGAAAATAAATCAAAATGTTCGACTTTTACAGAAGAATTTGGATGTATTAGTTTGTTTCTGCTAAGATCTGTTGAGTAAAGAATGCAGATAAAAGTGCTTTGTTTACATTGAGCGCATACCCGCAAAAAATCAATTATTTGGAGTTTAGTTTTGATTCTTTTTTAGTCAGGAAAAGGTCCAGCACAGGTTGAAGGACTGGGAGATAAAGTTAGAGGCCAGACTGAGATGGTTTGGACACATCCAGAGGAGGGACAGAAGGATGTTAGAGACAAAGAGGACAGATATGGATGCAGTTAGAGAGGACATGGAGGACAGAGTTAGATGGAGGAGGACGAGTCGCTGTGGTGGAAGAAGATGGAAGAAAAAGAAGAAGAAGTTGAAATGGAGGGGCGCGACTCAAACCTTGTACTTTATGTGGCTTCACTTTCCGGGTTCTGGTCCCATCTGCGGTTTTAAAACGTCTTAATGGGACGGACCGTGTGGATGCTGCTGAGGGAGACGAGTCAACGTTTGGATCGCTGTCCGGCTGACAAAACAGCAACAAACTAAACAGACGGAGTCACACAAGGAGCTTTAATATCAGCTAATGCTGAAGTTTTCACACCGGTGTGACATTTGTTGTTTCTTTTGTCCAGAAATGAAAATTTGGCAGCAGTTAGTCTAACCTGAAGGAAGATCTGCTCCATGATGAGAGCTGCAGGTTCAATATTTAACACAACATCAATGCAAACAGGACCAGACTATTCCTTTAAGGCAGTGGTCTCCAACCCTGGTCCTGGAGGGCCACCATCCTGCAGGTTTTCCTTGTTCCTCTGCTCCAACACACCTGGTTTGAATCAATGGGTGATTAACAGGCTTCTGCAGAACATGAAGAGGTGATTTAACCACTGAATCAGGTGTGTTGGAGCAGAGAAACAAGGAAAACATGCAGGATGGTGGCCCTCGAGGACCAGGATTGGAGATCCCTGCTTTAAGATTTTAACCTGAAGAAGTTTTTAAATTGTGCAACATTTAACAACAAATGTAGAGAATCTGACAAATCCTCCCGTTTGTGTGTGAGAAGCTGAGAACAGATACAGAACTGAGATCTTTACTTCATTCCAGCAGCTGAAAGTTGGTTTGTGGTGTGTGTGTGTGTGTGTGTGTGTGTGTGTGTGTGAAGGCAGCTGCTCATTTCTCAGTGAGGAAAGTTTTTTTTTTTGAGTGTGACAAATTGGGGCCCTCGGTTCCATGTTACCGGGAAACAACACCATCCAGCCTGAATTATTCATGAGGACTGGAAATGTCGAGCTGCGATGTCGATGGGGCTGCAGCCAGAATGTCAAAGCGCTGGAGAGCAGGGCATCTCCTCCATCTGAACCCTCGCCGATAAACAGCCGCAGCAGCCAGCAGAGATAATGTCAGCAGAAACACGGGGATCAGCTGCTTCCGAGGAGGCATTTTAATATCAAAAAGACAGCATGAGATGATTGATATCAACTTGATCAATTACAGTGAATTAATCATATTTAGTTTGTAACATCCAGTGTAAAAAGTGTGGTTGGGGAAACACTGCCCCCTGGTGGACTGAAAGCACAACAACCTGGAAACAATCACAGATCTTACAGCTTTAATTCTCTTAAAGTCATCACCCACCGCTGAAAGCGTTAATGTTATTATCTGTGTGTCTGCCTGCTGTGTTAGCAAAATATCTCACAAATCATTGGATGGATTTTAATGAAACTGTCAGAAAGTAACATATGGATGGACGTCTACATCTGCTTAACTTAAAGAGCTCAGGTGGGCCGTTCTCCTGCGTGTTCTATTTCATCCCTACTGACCGCCAGAGGGCGGTGCTGAAAGCACTGAATGTTCCCTTCGCGCATGCGCAGTTCGAGTAATAGTATCAACAGAGTCACACTTGTGACACATCGGATGATCAATCAGAGGCTATATAGCCTGACGTCATCCGAGGCTCTGTTCCTTTTTTC
>NC_051438.1:26230810-26232614 GCF_001649575.2 Kryptolebias marmoratus | reverse complement strand
ATAGAACGAAGGTTACGTATGTAACTACGGTTCTATGAATCCCGGATGACCGCCAGAGCTTCTCTGTCACTCAGAATCCTTGCGTTCGCGAGAAGATTCTGTAGGAACAGAGCCTCGGATGACGTCAGGCTATATAGCCTCTGATTGATCATCAGATGTGTCACAAGTGTGACTCTGTTGATACTATTACTCGAACTGCGCATGCGCGAAGGGAACATTCAGTGCTTTCAGCACCGCCCTCTGGCGGTCATCCGGGATTCATAGAACCGTAGTTACATACGTAACCTTCGTTTTAGGCGTGTTCCTGCTTTAAAACACCTGAATTCAATGGATGATTTGTGGATGTGCTTCTGGAGAACCGGGAGGTAATTAAACCATTTAAATCACGTGTGTTGGAGCAGACAGGACAGCGGCGCCTCGAGGCCTGGAGTCTGACACCCCTGGTTTAGAGTCTAATTTAAGATGACCGCCGCAGCTGGCAAACACAAACAATGGCTACAAGTCAGTCAAGTCGTGCATAAAACCATTTCAGCGTCTCCCTTCTTATCCAAAGATGATCTTCGTCTAAAACTCCGGCGTAAAGGCGGCAGGAGATGTGCACGCCATCAAGGAATCCACTTCAAATAATGCAGCTTCCCTGTAATTTTAATTTTGCCTCAACTTGTCGGAGGAAGACAATGTGTTAGCAGCTGCAGAAGAAGCAACAAAAGCAGATCGTATCTCCAAAACAAGCCAGAGGTTTTCAGCCGGGGGGAAATTTGATTGTTTTTCTGTCTCGCAGATTTTCCATTGGAGCTTATTGAATGAAGAAAAGAAACATCTTCTGGGACAGCCGAACATGGAGTGAGATTAAAAATAAGAAGCGGGACTCCTTAAAGCTCACTACGACAAAAACAAAACAAATAAAAGAAAAGCAAGAAGAGATTTTTTATTATCTGACACGCTGCGGTCAGAGCGAAATCTGAATTTTTCACGCTGCCTCTGTGACTTTGACACTATCTGGGAAAGAAAAACATCAAAATACAGAAGAGATAAATAAAAGCATCAGTCTTTCTGCAGTATTTATTGATTCCCAGCTTCATATAAACTGGATGTTGAGGCATAAACATTTTACATTTGAACAAAAATATAACCAATATTTACAATTATTGTATTAAAAATACAAAAACAACTGATACGTACTCCACCAATTGTCTTTTTAAAAGACATACAGGTTCAAGTAGTACAAGAAAACCTAATAATAATGAAGGAAAGAAGGTCGTCACCAGCTAAATGTACAGATCTCACTGACATCACACCAAACTGAGTAGCAGTTCTACCCACTACACTTATCTTGTACATTTTTGTGCAACTTTTTGTTTCTCGAAACAGGACTCGACCCGCTAATATGCACAAAGTCTTCAGAGTTGAATGAAAGTGAACGATGCGTGTCACCATGGTATTACAAACAACCTATTAACAATCTATCTGCAGCTCTTACAAAAACAGAAAAAAAAGAGGTCCAGATTAGTGTTTAGTCGGAGAGCGCTGCAGCGGCTCCCCGTTCTCCACGTTCTCCTCGTTCTCCTCGTTCTCCTCCAGTCTGTCGTTCCCAGGACTGATCAATGTGATCAGCGCCACGCAGTGAGCCAAGAAAACCAAACCTCCTCTCACAAGTCAGTCTTTTTATCTTGTGATGGGCAGCTTTGGGAAAAAAAACAAAAAACAAAGTACTTCATATGTCAACTTCTCCACCGGAGTCAAAGAAAGAAGGAAACGTTTCAGTCAAGGCGAGATATGGTGGCGGTGGTGGCGGGTGGGTGGG
>NC_051438.1:26214720-26230733 GCF_001649575.2 Kryptolebias marmoratus | reverse complement strand
GCGGACGCAGGTAACTGTGATATCCGTCCAGCATCCGGAGAGCTGATGTTTGGAGCAGCTGGGAAAAGAGACGGAACGACGGCGCCTCCTGGAGCCACACCTCGTCTCGCTCTCAGTCTTCAGCTTTAAAAAAAAAACAAAAAACAAAAAAGGAATTCTCAAATAAGGCAATTCAGTCCACTGCGGTTTGATTCATTTCTGCTCCGGAAACAAGGGGATGGACTGTTTGAAGACGGGAACACAACCACGACGTCTTAAGGCGCTTGGACAGTCACGAGAAAAACAAAAAGCCAAATTCGGAGTCAGTCGATGCTACGGGACCTGTCAGGGGAAACACGGACACCTTCTGAAGGTGCTCCTGATATCTCACTCAGCTGGGACCGGAACGTCTCGTGGCGTCCGCAGCGAACCCGGTGCTCGAGTTTTCAACGCGTTCAGAGAAGTCGGGGAGTCGGGGCGGGCGTCTCAAACCCTCCTGGACTTTGTTGTCGGTGTCTCCAACTCGTCTCAAGAGTGCTGGAGCTGGAATTTATAATAACCCCCCCAAAAAAACAGATTGAACTTTGATATGTCAGCGGTCATTCTCTGACGTTCTGTGTCCTTTAACGGCCCCTCCAGGACAAATGACCAGCAGGGCGGCAGCAGAGACCAACAAAAAACAGGCTGTGATTTTCAGAAACCGCCTGCTCAAAACACGGCCTCACGGCCCGCTGCTCATCTGGTCCCAAACACTGAGGATTCAGGGCGACCACAGCGGAAAATCTGACCGTTTTCTACAAACGAGTCGGCCAATCGCAGCCCAGTGAGACCCAACCTGAACCGAGGCAGGCGCTCCGTCCCTCGTGGTGCTCAGACGTTTCAGGCTTCAGTCTACTTGGGTTTCAGGAGAACAATTTGATTTACACTTATTTTCACTCATTGTGCTTTTTTTAAATATATATATATCACCTAAAGGTCAAAACAGTACTTGTCTTGGTTGGTAGGATGAGAAGAGGACTAAGAGAAAAGCAGAAAAGCTCGGGCTTAAAGATATGGTTGAGTTCTACCCTGGTATTCAAGCCAAACATCGAAGATTGTGCTAAAAGTGCTTCAATTAGACTCAAACTGTGTGTTCATGTATGTCCTGACACGTAAAGTGTGTGTGTTGGATCTCCTCCTAGCTTCCTGTTTCAGATGCATTGATAAACTTTCACGTGAACGTGAATTAATACTGGATTCAGAGTTCAAACACTCGCTGTCGGCCCCGGCACAGAACCGAAGCGCCCCCCCTTCCTCCTCCTCCCCCTCCCAAGAGTGCAATAATTTAAAGAACAAAACAAGAAACAGAAACCAGGTGGGAAGCTGTCACCCGCCGTCTCTCTCTGCCTTCGACGACAGTCTGGACTCATCGTTCGTTTGTTTCAGAAAGTAGAAAATGAGAAAGTGCAGATGGAGCTGGATGCTGCGGCGTCAACCGGTGGGGGAGGGAGGAGGGAGGAGGGGGGAGGAGCGACATCAGCTCGACCCCTTATCCCACTCAGTTTCTGTTTCTGGAGTTTGTTTGTTTGTTTAAAAGTTGTCCAAAGTGCCAGACCTTCGACCTTCTCCCCATCTTTTCTTCACAGTATTTTATGTTTTGTTGCATGCAGGGTCACCAAACCCCCCATGATGCTTTAAGGCAGGGGAGGGAGACGAGCCAGGCGATGACGAGTCTTTAGTCCTGCCCACCCCAGACCCTGAACCCCGGACCCTGAAGGTGTGTGTGTGTGTGTGTGTGTGTGTGTGTGGGGGGGGGCGCTTCAAGTTACTGCAAAAAGACGTCCACGATGTCCCTCAGACTGCAGACACCTGTTCGTCCTCTGTGGAGACAAACAGACAGAAACACACAAAGATTTAGGTTTAAACTCTGTTAAAGTTTCCTTTTATTACCATTTTATATTCATTTAAACTCATTTCCTGACTTCAGAATTATTCCACCACAAGCTCCAGGGTTACAAAACGGACTTCTGACAGTTTTATTGTTTCAGCACAGAAGCTGCAGGACTTTTCTCCTTCAGTTCGATGTGATTATGTGTTCATTTGATGGATTAAACGTTGTTTTCTTATGAAATCTTAACTCTGGACTCAAACAGCCGAAGTACGAAGCTTTGGGTGGAATTTTGACAAACGGAGCAAATTTTATTACAACTACAAACGTGAGAAACAAACACGGATGTGCTCAGGGGGGCGGCCATGTTTCTGTAGCTCTGCAGAACGCTGTGAGACGTTCAAAGCTTGGGATATCGTTTTATAACTGAGCTGTCTGGGTGTTTACTGAAGAGGAACACGGTGCAGGTTATGGTGACTCCTCTAGGTGGTGCTTCCTGACGAAGTGTGTGAAAGGTGAGGGAGAAGAGCAGAAGAAGTGAGCGTCTGACTCATGCAGGATGACATTCTGTGAGTTAGAGTGTGCAGGGATGCTGCAGGGATGCTGCAGTCCTGTGTGTCCCGGTAAACATGCAGGCTCTTTGGAGAGGAGGGGGCAGCCTGATAAAGGAGTTTTTACCTGCCTGTTAACCCCTCACGGTCGGGGAGTCCGAGGCGTGTGCTGAGCCACTAGTTTGGAGGACAAGGACTCACCCTCCTCTTCCTCCTCGGGCTCCTGGTCCTCGGCCGGGGAGCGGGTGCGGTGGAGGCCCCCCGCCCGGTGCTTGGCCGCCTGGTGGGCCTGGTGGGAGTCGGGCGACTGGGTGACCATGCGCGAGCGCTGCAGGGCCGTGGTGTAGTCCGGCGGCCGGCGGCTCGAGTGGGTCGCTGTGGGCGTGGGGGTGGACGAAGGCGGGTGCTGCCCGTCCGTGATGTCAGAGATGGTCAGGGCGGTGTAGCCGGGCGGGGTCGGCGGGGGCTCGCGGAAACGGCCCTCCTTTCGAGCTAAGTGACAAAAACACAACATGATGACAAAACCTGATGGAGAAAATGTTTTAAAATTTCTGTCGGTCCGTCCGGCTCCTGTTCACCCAGTCAACACCAGACAGCACCACCCACTCCCAAATAAGGCCTTTACCCCCAGCAGTGATGGGTGACGGAGACGGCCGGCCCAGCTGCTTGGCCTCCTCCGACCCGGTGGATGTGATGCTACTCGTCTCCGGGTCGGCGTTGACGTCCTTCCCTCCTCTCCTCTTAATCGTGCCGGTGTCTCCCTCCGAGTCCTCCCCCCAGTACGCCGCTGAGGATGAGGAGGAACTGGCCGAGGCCCAGCTGCCCCGGGCCTGCGCTGCCCACAGAGCAGCAGGACCCCCCATTAAGGCCTCCTGTCCCGAAGGGAGCCCCCCGCTCCCCCCTCCGAAGGACAGAGTCTCCCAGCTGCGTCCCTGCTGCATGGTCTGGATGTTGTCGTGGGAACCAGAGGAGCAGGAAGTCCAGGAGCCGCGCCCGCTGTCTGCAGCGTCCAGGGACACGCGATCGCCCTGATCCTGGGTCAGTTCCTCTGAACTGGGAGAGGACAGAACCGTGGGGCAGCCGGCGTAAATCCCTCGACAGTCCTGCATCGATGAGTACGACCTGAGACGACAGGAAAAAAGGGCAGAAATAAGAAAATCGAGTCGACTTTTCGTCAGAAAGAAAACAAAGACTTAATAAAAGAGCTCTTTATTCCTCCTACCCCAGGCTGTACTGGTCCGGGTCCGTCGTGGCTCTTCTTTCCAGCCGAGGCCCCCCCATGTGGGAGTCACAGACTCCCCCAGAGTGACGGAGCCTCCTCTCCTCCTGGGCCATGTCGAAAGACGAGTTACTGACGAGACTGGAGCGAGAGGAGATCTCGCTGTGGCCGGAGTCCGAGTAGGCGTCGCCGCTCCGGCTGTAACCTGCAGAGACGACGTTTCAGCCTCAGCTTCATTCTCTGGATATTTATTGTTACATTTCCTGTAAACTAATTCCCTCAGATACAGCTTATTACCACCAAAAGAGTGAGCGTGTAATAATGAAAAAAAAACAGAAGCTCTTTGTGAAGAAATGTTCAAGCGTAATGAGATAGAAACAATGTTTTAAAAATCTTTTTTTTATGTATCAACTTATCTAATGAAAGCCTGACTGATTTTTAAGTCTGAAAAATGAAGAAACTATAAACAAAAACACCTTTTAATGGAGTCAAATTACTGATAAGACATGGCGGCTGTAAAACAGTGAGCGCAGGCAGCCACCAGGGGGCGTGTGTGGCACACAGTGAGGAACAAAAGCAGCATGAAGGCTGTTGGGGGGAGGGAGGATTATTGGCTTACCCTTCTTGGGAGAGCTCTGTGGGGAGGTGGGAGGGGAGGAGAGCTGGGAGGAGGCGTTGGACACCGTGTCCTCCGGCTGTCTCCGGTGTCTGTCGCTCCCCTCCTCAGACAGAGACAGGATCTTTTTCAGAGACTGGGGCGAACTCGTGCCTGTGTATGTTTGAAATCCAAAATGAACGTAATCATTAGGAGGGACACGTCCCTTTTCCCCAGGGGTGACAGGCTGCTTTGTCTGGGATTTTCTGCTGTTTGATTGTTGGCAGACAACCTGCAGGGGGCAGCACTCTTACACAAACGCTCCGGAGAGCAGCTCTGAGAAAGCTCCTCGGATGAGAAGCGAAACGTCTTCAGCTACAGAATAGAAGTCCAGTTGTTTTTGTTTTTTAACTTTTTTTTGAAAGCAGCTCTGCTGTTTACTAACAGGATGGGGAGACTTAAAAAAACATCCTCCTCATCATTAAATGTTACATAAACCTTTCATGAAGTAAATCTGAATCAAGAAGGATTATTTTTACAGGAGACTGACAGGAAATGTTTTTGCTCTTACCAAAAGGCGGCAGATCCTTGACCGGGACTCTCTTCCGGGACGGGTAGAGGGCCACAGCAGGAACCTGCAGCGCCTGGTTTCCTTTGCCCAGCTGGCCTCGTTGCTGACTCGCAGCTCTGGACACAACCGGGGAAGTGTCTGGTCGTTTCCCACCGGCGTTCTTGGGCACTGGGTGGCGTACAAACGAAGCATGAGTTTAGTTTTTTTAAATTTCTGGTTTTAAAATCAGCCAGAACCAACTTATGAGCGGACAAAAACACAAAGTTAAAGGAAATGAATGTAAATTTGCTGCAGTTAGGAGCCTCCGTTCACCGAAGTTTGGGCTGAACTGTGTTCATCCCTGAGCATCATCTGCCTGCCGGCTGTGAATCTGATTACAGACGCACCAATACTGACACCAGTACTACATGTGTGTACTTGTACTCATAAAACACTTTAAGGGAGCGTGACGTTCACTTCTCAGTTTCTTTCCTTTTCCTCATCAGTTGGTGTTTAATAATTATATTAGTTCTTTTTAATAAAAACCGTTACCAAAACACACATTTTAAACACACAAATAACCTGTTGGGATTAATTACATTTGTAATTAGAGGCAGTGTTATCAGTACTCGTATCGATACTTGATACTCGCAGGTACTCAGATGTAAGTACTGCTGCTTCCCTACATGTGTGAAGGTGAATCGATGATGGTGCCTCGCTCTCACATGTACTGATGGAGGGCTCGCACTGCAGCGACAGCGTCTGCAGGCTCTCCTCGTTCGTTTCCAGGCTCAGGTTGGACAGGTACTGCTTCACCTTCCTGGCCATCTGGGCGTCCTCGTAAAGCTTCTTGGCGTTGAGGAAGGAGCTGCGCCGCACCCGCTTCTTGTGGCCGCCCGTCTGGCTGACGTCCAGCACGGCCGCATTGGCGCTGCCCTGACTTAGAGACCTGGATGTCCGGCCGGGCGCCAGGGACAAAACACAGACATTTAAAAGAGGAAGGAATGATAATTAACGATTGCTTCGGAGTTGAGAGATTTAAAAAAACATTTTTTTTTGGAGGCTAAAGCTGTGTTAAACACTAGGGGGCTACAAAGGGAGGATGGTGTTTAACTCAGACATGCAGAGAGCAGCTTTAGGGTTTTTTTCTTTTTCTTTTTCTCTGAACTCAAAAACATTCCAGACATTCCAGGCAGCAGAGAGGTGGGGCGAGGACTGACAGCAGAACAGCAGAGGGCGACTCGTGTGGCTCAGTCATAGTTTACATTTCTGTGGCTTGAGTCAGAGCTGGTAGTAACTGAGGGGGAAGCTGAGCCAAGAAAGCTACATGACGAACCAGGCCTTCGTCCTGGAACCAGTGAACAGACTTAAACTTCCAGGTTTCTCGACCAATTTATGGCCGATTTTGACACCCAGGTAAAAACATTTACTGTGAGTAAATTCAGGAAACAGGAACCGACTCTTCTGGGGACAAAAAGGAAAAAGTCTTGCCCGTTTTTACAAAGATTTTATGGTCTTAAAGTGTTTTTTTTAACGCAACATGAGGTTGACTTTGTGAAACTTTGTTCTGATTCAGGATAAAATACCAAAGCTAGTTTATCTTTTAGGGTTACGTATCACTCTAGATGCAGAAAACCAAACAAACGGCAAATATTTTAGAGATTTGAGCAGCTATTTAAAAAGAAAAAATCTGATTTTTATCTTCATAAAAGAAATAAATGTTTTTCTTGTGCAGGAACCCCAAGTTTGGGATGTTTTCTTATTAAAAAATAAAAAAAAAAAGTGGATGAGTAAAAACTCATAATTACAACCAAACAAAACAATGAATTAAATAGAAGCAACATTTTAAATATGAGCTGAAGAGGAGTAATGTTTCATTTTCTCTCCACATGGTTTGTGTTAAATGTTCGGTATGAACAATAACATCCCATTCGACCACAAGAATGTAAAAAAAGGAAAAAAAAGTACTTTAAATCCCCTTTCTAATGAGGACACTGATAGAAGATAAAACCTGAAGGGAAAGACTGCATGCATGTTGTTGGATATGATAGGAGGTCACATTTGCTGACGGAAGCCCAGCAGGGGCGACCTCATGTCAGCGCAGGTGACCTTTGTTACATTCAGCATCCTGAGGTTAGTGTCGGGCAGAATTAGTGGGAGGAACTCAAACTGGTTAATAAAAACGAAGGTTTATAAAAGAAGCGAAGCGGGATGAAAGCTGGCGGATTGGTGGAGCACGAAGCAGGGAAGGAAAACAGACAGGGATCCCAAACTTACCCTAAACTTCTCCATTTCTTCTTCCTAGAAGGTGGATGCCATGAACAGAGAAGCGTGGAGGGAGGAGGGGGAGGTGGGGGGGGGGGCAAAGGGTTTATAAGTAGAGAGAGAAAGAGAGGAGACAAAAGCTTAGGACAGAAAGACCACTAAGATCACCAAAGAGAAGCATTTTCACCACAGCAGAGTCCAAAGAGAGGAAATGTAACACTCCACCAAGGAACGACATCATTACACACAGACACACTTCCACAGAAGCTCGGAGCCCGCCTCACGCCGACAGTGTGTGGAAGGAAACAGTCGCCAAGAGGAGCAGCTGCCTGAAGGAGAAGCGTGCCGCGGAAACTGAACCGACTGACCCCGCAGAGTTTGTTAGTCAGTGCAGAGCTGACTGGTCCTACGGGGACGGTGAAGGAGCTCTGATTAACACAACGTCTAACACTCCTTTAACAGCGTCTCCTTACCGGGTGCGAAACATCAGGGCGGGGTCCATGTTGACGGACGCCATGCGCCCAACATGGCGGATTTCTTTGGCAATCATCCGAAGCTTCTCAAAGTTCACCAGGCCGTCCACTTTGGAGTCATTGCCTGTAAGTTCAGCCAATAAAAACAACATTAATTACCAATTAACCACAAGAAAACTAAAAACAAGAGGCAGGGAAAGCATAAACTGACCAACTACAAACAACAAAACCATAAAGCTACAGCTAGCTGCTAAATTAGCAATGTTAGCTTAGCTTACCCAATTGCCTTTACATGTAAAGTTTGATTTAATTGATGAATTCATGAGCAAATAAACTTTATACAAACTAAAAGACATAAAGATTTGAAAACAGAGAATTTCAGGCTGCAAACAGTAAAATTTGCTGCAGTAAACACGTTTAAACGCACCTAAATATGAGATGTTATAATTATTTCACAACTGAAAAACACAAACGCTGATTTTGTTGGTAGATTTAAGCATCACTTCTAAATAAAACTCCCAAATTTGGGATAATATGATCTTTTTATGGGTCAGTTATGGGTCTTTACTGTAAAATGTCTGAAATATTCTGCCTAAATTTAGTTTTTCTGTCACTTTTAACCATATTTTCAGTCAAAAATCCTGTATGTATATTTAATTAATTATCGTTGTTTCTTAAAGCTGTCAGGGGAGAGGGTTTCTGCCGCGTACCTTCGTGAAGGAAGGTGAGGTCCTTCTTGATGACGGGGAACAGGGGGATGATTGGTGGCTGGAGGTTCTGGTTGTTGAGAACGTTCCTGTACTTCGCCATATTTCTAGACGGGTCAAAGAGGTCCTGCAGGTCCCCGAACAGCTTCTCGTACTTGCTGGGTAACTTCTCCCACGTGCCCCTCAGTCTGGAGACTGGAGCCAAGTTCAGACCGCTGTGAAGAGCCGCAGAGTGGTCAAACAGGAAAAATACTCCACCACGGACTTGAATCAAAGTATAAAACGGTGCGCAACGATCCAAAGGAAAAAGAAGCAACGCTGGATCGTTTTCTTCTCGTACCTGATGATGGCGAACATGGAGTTGAAGTTCTTGCACTCCCGACAGTGCAGCGCGATCTTGATGAAGTGCTTGACGATCTTCATGCGCTTCAGCTGGTTGGGCTCCCGCACCACCTCGGTCGCCACCCAGAAGGTTTCGTGGTTGATGGACTCCTCGAAGCGCTTCAGGCTGACAGAGCCGACCTTGGAGCGCAGCTTGAACAGGTCGTCGATGTATTCGGTGGGCTCGATGGCGCAGAAAAGTTCGAACGCTCTCATGGAGAGCTGGGTGGCCACCTCCACGGTGCTGAGCTGCAGCAGCGAGATCTGGCCTTCTCGGAGGAGGTCCTGGGCGTCCTCGTCTGAGCATAACGTCTCCGTCTCCATGTTGCTCTTTAGGTAGTATCTAACGGCAGAAAAGGGTGTTTTTTAATTGGATCATTGAGAAAACTGTGATTTATGACACTTATTTGTTAGACTTTACTGCTAAATGATGTCAGAACAGATTACATTTATATATTTGAGTGTCAGCTTTACAGAAAAGCCAATTATAAACGTTGTTAGTTATTTGCTCCTTCGAGAATGTGTTTCTTTTTTCCAACACGGAGGTGCTTCAGATGCCCTCACCTGCCGCTCAGCTGAATCCTGTCAGCCAGCTTAGAAAGCTGATCAGGTAACCGCCTCTGTTTGATGACGCCCTCCGGCGTGACGGACACCTCACATAAGGAATACGCCTCCGCCGCCGCCGTCAGGGCGAACTCCCTGATGGCCTGGACCACCACCTCTTTGGCCGTCGTGTCTTTCCCGATCATGATGTATCGAGACTGCTGGTCCGCTTTGAAGACCCGTAACACCTGGTCCGACATATCTGGGGATGAGATGACATGTCTGACGTGAGCATAAACGGGTTAATTAAATCTAATTTAAAATAAAATCACTGATTGTTGTCATTTCTTAAAAGCTGAGCATCCAAACTCGAAGACAAGAAGACAACCTCGAACCTTGTTTCCCCACAATTCATTTGTTCGATCAGAAACAAGAGGAGAGCAAACAAATCACCCAGGAAAAATATAAGAAGCTGAATTTATCACACGTCCGCCCACTGAAGTGCAGCGACTTCAGGATGCCAAAAACCGATTAAAAGACTAAAAGTGGGGAAAAGTTTGCAAAGAGAAGCAGAATCATGGGAAATGTACTCACTCAGTATGACTGGTACTGAAAGAACAAAACAAATGAGGCAAAGAAGTTAATTTGGACTGAATATAATAAATCATCTGTCTGTTGGCTTTGCTATAAACACAAAATTCTCATCGGAAATTTTACATTTCACTGAACTTCAGAAACAAACTAATAATATTCTTCCACAACTTTAGCAGTTTATATTCCAACTAGAAAATAGTATTTTTGGATAAAACTCCATAGTTTCAACTGGAGGCATAAACAACTAAAGTAAATAAGTGTTATCTTTCTAAATTTGCCTCTAGAAGCTCAGAAAAATAAAAGCTTAGACGTCCAATAAGGCCGAGGCTTTATGGAGCTGTGGTGATGACAAAATTACAACATTTGTTTCTGTGATGCAGTGTTTTAATAACCTGGACCAGATCAACAAGTGTCCAAACTGTCCCTAAAAACGTTCTTCCTCCCAACAACCTAACAAGTAAACCACTGAACCTCAGGAAATCAGCTGCTCAGGAACCGGCTCTGAGGCAGAGGACGAAGGGGAGCTTTGGTCCTGATTTCTGTTGGGTTTTAACTAAAATATGTCACGGACAATTAACTGGAACCTCAGGAAGTCATTTAACCTTCTAATAAAGAGGAAGAATAAATCTCAGCCTGATATTAAACCCCTCTGAGGTGAAAAACCCACCAGGCTGGTTGTTGAAGTCGAGGATGCGGTGGTGCGACTGCAGGAGGTCTGGATTCGACGAGGAGAGGTTTCCACTGACCGGCAGAGCCGGTGGGATCTGTTTGGACTGCTTCATCCCGACGATGCTGTCATCCTGTGATTGGCCTACGCAAACGTCACTATGGAAACAGGACCGAGAGCAGGGTAGAGGGAAGGGGGCCAGAGAGAGAGAGCAGTTCTGTCAAGCACAGGCAGAGGGCAGCAAAACAAACCAGAAAAATACACAATATGTGTCTAAATCTCAGTGATTTTTAGCTGAATTCACTGATCTGAAGCAGATTTGATAATCATGGACTAACAGCTGGTTGGATTAGGTCTCATTACTTGTAAGGTTTGGGGGGCAGGATGCTGGTGAGCGTCTTGTCGAAGATCTTTTTCAGTTTGTTGCGCCCTCCGACTGTGTTGGTCTTGGCCTTCTTGCTGGCTTTCTCCAGGCCCATGACCTGCTCCACGTCCACCGCCAGGTCCGGTATGGAGTAGCGGCTGGCCTTCTTGATGTCCCCGATCTTCGGCAGGTGGGGCGCCCCGTTCTTCCTGTCATGGTCCTCATCCACGTCCAAGTCGTGCTCGTGTTCTGGCCGCGTTAGCAGCTCCTTGAACACTGAATGAAAATAGGAAAGTAAAGCAGATGAGCTATAAACCTTCTAAAGACTAAAAATGGAAGGGTTCAACTGTGTTTGAGTCAGTGGCATATGATGATAATTACCTAAAAGATTTGTCTTCACAGTTATAGACAAGTGGGTGTTGTTCTTAAGAATCTCGTTGGCTTTGCAGAGCTGGACATTTTCAAAGTTCTGCCCATTGACCTCCAAGATCTGCAAAAAATCAGCTGCAGTTTAAAGGTTTGCACCGGTGGGACTGGAAGAATACAGAGATAATGTCATATCTGTGCACAAAATGTTTAATATCAAGAAAAAAAAAAAGGAAAAAACTTTGAACAGGTACCACATTTGATTCAGCAAATGTTTTTGTGTTAACCGTAAAAAGCCACCATGGCTGGGAAATGTTGGATATTTGCATTAAAACAATCTTTAAACCTGTCTGCCACTTCCTCTTTGTTGAAAGAGGAAGTCGGCTTTAACAGCAATGCAAAAAGCACACGTCTCTTTCTGCTGGCGGTTCTCAAATTGAGGGGCGTGTCCCCCAGGAAGGGCGCAGGGTCGTTCCAGGGAGTTGGCGTGACCACTCCTATTGTTCTTTCATTTCAATATTCGGTTTTATCGGTTTCTGACGAAGGGAAATGTTGGTGTTTGACGGAGGTGGACAAAGGGGGGACCTTGAAATCCTCCAAAAGGAGGCACGGCATGAAAAGTTTCAAACCCACTGTGCTACGAGGTCTGTAGGCACCTCCTTACAGAGCCACGGAGCTCAGGTCTGTATGGCTCCATGACAAATAACTCAGTTTAGCACTAAAGCTCTGAATTAGTGTTCCCTGAAGAAAGGAGGACTGACTGAAGCAGTAAAACGTGGAAGGTGCGAGTGGCGCGGGAGAAGTCAGCGCCTCTGCTTCCTTTTGGGGAAACAGCTGCAGGGGATGTTTGGAGTCAAGAGGGCTTAACTCACGTCCAGACACTCTCGAGATGGTTTCAAGGATTAAGAGACTTTGCTCAAAGCTGAGAAGCCTGCAGAGTGTGAAAATGGCTGAGAAGTTGTGAGGAGAAAGTCAACACAGGGCGCCCGCGGCTACTGGCAAGTTCAATTTAAGTCTTCTCAAAAGGACCCCTTTAATGCTAGTTAGATCCAAATGCAAAACCAATTTCACAACAAAAATGAGCTTCAACTGGAAAAAAAGATCAATTTGAGCGCTGGCCTGCGTGCCCGACTGGACTGATTTTTCTTCACAGCCCCAACAGAAATAAATTAACTTTTGAGCTTGCTGGGAGGGTAAATAAACTCCAGAAATAGTTACATTATAAAAAAAAAATCAAACACTGTTTGATTGTTTGCTTCAACAATGTCTCCTCCAGTAAAAGTTACCTGATCTCCACGCTTAAGGCCGGCTTCTGCTGCCTTGCTGCCTGGCTCCACGGCATTGATGAAGATGGAGAAACCTTTTTCCTGCCCTCCGAGGAGGCTGAAGGCCAGAGGAGAGTCCCTGGACGGCTTGGTCAGCGTCACCAGCCGCGGCTTGGCTTTAGCAGCACACGCTATATTTAACAGTCTGAGGTGCCCACACATTTTCTGAAGGAGAAGAAATAAACAAAGACACAAATCAGAATATTTCTCCTCCCCTACATGTGGTGAACCTGTGTCCAGATGCTTACTTCTTTCTCCAGGTTGTTTTCAAACTCCTCCAGAAAGTGAGTCATGGCGGGGTCTCCCTCAAAGTCATTGAAGTGATTGTTTACCCACAGCAAGACTACCCGTGTAACCTGCAGAAACCACAGGTCAGCATCCAGGGTTCTGCTCTAGCAGCCTCCACCCGACCCCAAAATGTCTGCAGACTAAAGCTAAACATCCAAATGTGTCTACATGTTTGCATATTAGGACTGGATGCTCATCTCACTGATATTTAAAGTAGTGAATTGGCTGAAATTTGTCAGAGAATAAACTGTTAAAAATAAAACAATCAGAACAGAAGCTAAAAGTCATTAAGACTGTAGCTGAAATCAGTGAAACCATAGCTAAAAGATTAAATTACCAAGACAGTAGCTAAAAGGAGCAGAGCAGGTTTGCTGGAGAAGATTTTAGAAAACAATGTTTTTTAAGAAATGATTTCTTTTTCTAAATAAAGTTAAATATTTCAAAAAGCATAAAAGTTACAAATACTAAAAGTCGTAGCACACTGTTTCCAGTTAAGCTGAGTGTTTTGATATGTGATTGGGTAAAAAAGCACAAAGTATGAAGGAGTAGTTAATAATAATCATATTAAATAAATGATAAAGAGGCATTTCCTGCAGGCCTGCTGCCCGTACCTTGTCCCTGAGACTGGGGTCGTGAAACCACTCCAGGAGCTTTTTGCCCACGACCATGGGGCTGGAGAGGAAGGTCCTGTAGGTCAACAGGAAGTCCTCGATGTAGGTAGGGTCCACGACTGAGTGCTCCTCCACCAGGTGCATGGTGAGGCGCTCTGGTGTGCCCTGACGTTTGACATGATATTATTATAAAAAAAAGGCTTTCTCGTAAGATTTTAATGGCTGCAAACGAATGGCTGCTGGTTTGTCACCTTGATGACGATGTGTCCTTTCCTGGTGCCGGTCCGGTCCAGTTCACGGTGTTCCTTCACCATAACGATCTCTCCTTCCTCCTCTACCTTCTGCATATTCTTCTCCACCTGGTTGAGGATGCAGCAGTAGTCCTGCTGGGCTATACACACAAACTGAAACATAAAAGAAAACACAGAAAAAATTTAACTTTAGGCACAAATTTAAGCAAATCTTGGAAGTAAAATAACAAATATCAGTTTTACATTGATATGTTTAAATGTTTGTGATATTTTTGCCACTGGATGAAGCTGTTAGTGCAACAAAAACCAGATTTTAACTAATGCTAAGCTACTGTTTCCCAGACAGATAATTAGCAGCAACGATGTTCTGATGAGCTCCAGTTAGAGACTGGAAATCTTCCCACATTTCAGCGTGCAAACTTTCACTGTTCAGTACATTATCTCATTAAACACGAGATGCAAACAGTGTGATCTTCTTGCACAAGATGGCTCATTGTCTTTTAAAATGCCCCACATGTAAAGGGCTGATACTGCCTTAAATGACGTGGAAACCCTTTCAGCACAAGTGGGTCACAGCGGGCTTTAATAACAGAAGATGACAGGACTCCTGCTGCTTTTTAACACCAAGATGCGAAGGAAATGGACTTCTTGACACAAGCAGATGGGTTCAAAGCGAACGGGACGGTGAAAACGGGGTTCCCACCTGGCAGTCGTCCACCTTGGTCTTCATGACACCTTTCATGTACTCCTTCTCCATGGTTGGTGACACCCCGAAACTATTCCCCATACACAGGATCTCCGTCCGGCCGTCGGGGTACGTCACCTCCACGGAGCCGTTTAAGATCACCGACCATGAGTCCAGCTGGAACAGGAACACACAAACGCAGCAGTTAGATGTTTAGAGAAGAAAAATCATAAAAAGAGAAACTAAAACAAACATCTGAACAATCCTGCAAAAAGAACAACACATTTTATAGGTCCTCATCGTAAAGTCATACAGACCTGTGAATAAAAATCATGAAGTAAAAACATAAATCCTCACAATTAACTGATGGTTAATGAGTCCTTAAATGAAAAAAGTTTTAAGCAAAATATGTGAAAAGTTGCCAACTACCAGGTGTGTTTGTTTACCTACAGAAACAACCAAAGTGACTGAAAACGGGTCAACAACAGAGACGTCCACAGAAGAGCCATTAGAGATGGAGAAATCTGACAATTTTGTTGCGTTTGAACATATTTATGCTCAGATTTGTTGGTGCTTTGTTTACATTGAACGCATACCTGCATTTCAAAATTACATATCAATAAATCTGGAAAACTACTGAAGTAAACACTTTCAAACTGCACCGTCTGATATAATTCAGGAGAACCCTTTTTTTTGTTATTTAAGTATTGTTACTAGTACTTGTTTTCCTTTAAATAAAAGCCTGCTGATTTTAAAATTAAAATAAAATATTCCTGAAAACTGACATTTTGTGGGCTCACACACAGAAGAAATGCGCTCAGTGAACCCGAATTCCCTTAAAGCGTTCATTTACTGCTGAAGCCAGACCTCGGACACAAATATTCTTTTGTTAAAGCGCATTTTAGTGAAAAATAAGCAAATCGTCCTCTTTCAAATTGAATGTCATGTCTTGACCTGAGAGAAAGAGAAACACTAAGTGAGTCCAGCTCTGGGTGCCTAAGGGATGCTAGAAGCACCCAGCGATAAGTGATGTCAGCCATTCAGGTTTAATAGAGCAGAAAAAAACATAAAACTAAAAAAAGAAAAGATTTGTTGGTGTGTGGAGGTGAGAATAAGGTTCAGTTCCCTGAGAGGCAGAGACACAAAAAGAATGAAAACAATTCAATATAAGACCAGACAGGATTATGTGTGCATGGCTTTTTGGATACACACCTCCTCTCCATCGTTGAGAACGATGGTGCCGGCGCGTTCGACCACAGCGAAGACCATTACGGCGCAGAGTTCCCTCCTCACCGACATGGTCATGTTGGCAAACGCTGGCAGCTGATGCATGAACTCCAGTAATTGCTCTGTGAGAGGGACAAAAAAAATCAGAGAAATTAAGGACGAAAACACTCAAAGGCCAAAATAAGGGGCAGAAGCTGGAGGCCAAGTTTAAAAACAGATCAACACCATCATCATTACGTAGCCAAGAGAAGAAATCATTATGGGGAGAACACTAAGCCAAATATCAATTCTATTGATAAAAACTTTGAGGTGAGCCAAAAAGAACGGCTGACAAATCACTAAGTGAGCTTAGAGTGAGTTTAAAGAGCTGCTGGACAGGAGCCACACCAGGAGGGGTGTTATGGTGGATCAAATTCAAACCAATTCTTGATAAGACAAAAAAAAAAAAAACACTGCTGACATGCCAAAGTCAACATGCTAACCAAAGTCTACATGCTAACCAAAG
>NC_051438.1:26169525-26212984 GCF_001649575.2 Kryptolebias marmoratus | reverse complement strand
GTATGTACAGCAGGGAGATCAGTAAGGATGGGGGAGGGGTTGGCACTCGCTCCTTCTCTCTATGTCCAATGCATCATCCTCGCCACATCCACATCAGCAGCTAAGCTCTGACTGTGTGCGCTTATTTTTTTTAACATGCCTATCACTAGCGTTGGAGTTGAGTCATAGCTTTAAGGGATATGATACGAAAAGCCTGATGTGGCTCTGAGAATTACTCGAAAGACAACAGCGCAAATGAGAGCAGCGCAGACTTTAGGCCAATCTGAATGTAGCTGATTTAAACAGAAAAAGGAGAGAGTCATTTCGTTTTATCTCATGAGTTTCCAAAAATACCCTGCTAATGAAGCATTTTGTGGCACGCAGAAAAAGTAGGTAGTTAGATTTAAAATAAAAGTGCACAGTCAATAATTTTGTGTCTATTTATAAGTGTCTTGAGGCTCAAACTGCTGTTAGTTTAAGTTCCATTTTTTATTAGAATATGAGCAATAGAGGGAAATAAAACCCTGAACTCGAGGGCTCACCAATGTCATCATCCGTCCTGTCCATGGGGTCCTTCTCCAGACAGTCCCGCACAATGTCCCGGCTCATGAGGGGGTCCGACGCTCGCTCGATGTCCTCCTCATCGTCGTCTTCCTCGGAGTCGACCGCGGTCTCCGGCAGGCCGCTCAGGTCCATGTCACCTGGCTCGTTCTCTGTGGCCTGAGGAAAGCAAAGAGATGAGAAATGAGTCTGTGATTAAAAACGAACACATGAGGGGAAAGTGCCAACTTCATCCAGCTCATCCAGCTTCATCAGCAGCTCAGAGCTGTCCAACAGCAAAGTCCGATATCTGCAGCGATCAGTCCAGCTCCTCCAGAGTCTATCAGCAACACATCGAACCAACTCAATTAAGCTACACGCTTATCACACTTGATCGCAGATACTAGAAATGCTTAGAGATCCTGTTTAGTACAACTTTTCAGCCATTTTGCAGGAGAAACATCACCTCTGACAGTCCATTTCCAACCAAATGCAGTGAGACTGCACAGATTTAACCCACTTTGTGAAATGAGGTATTGAGTACAGTATTAGAAAGACAGACAACACTGAATATCAAACAGTCTGCTATGCATAGTAACAAGCTAATTAACTGCCAACTTTCTTCTCCTCTCCCCCTCAGCAAACTCCACAGCCTGCCTCGCAGCCAGATCGCGTTCTTTGAAAGTGCAAGATGAAAAATGTGCGAAGACACAAAAACGAACTAAGAAGAGAAGTGAACGTTATGCAATTACTTGAGCACCACTAACGGGGTTCTTCTGCTGCTCCTATCAAAGAAAGTACATCTGTGCACGACAGAGGAGCCATACTGCTCGGTTCAGATGCCATGAAACGCTCTCACAGAGCAAAACCAAGGCAATTAAAAAATAATACAAAACAGAGCTCTGCCACCGAACAACAAAGAAATCTCTTACCAACACACAACGTCCAACCTCAAGCTTTTTAACAGGGAGAGGAGAGAAGGTTGCCTTAGCAAACTGGGCGCAAAATCTCAGAGCCAGACGCATCTTCGCTGCTCGGACCGCCAGCCTGCTTTAAATTTTTTAATGCCGAGTCTCCTTGCAGAGCCTCTCGCAGAGACCCCGTGTCATTTCTCCTCAAACGCCATGTGAAAAAGGTCATTAATGATTCAGAGTTTCACTGGCCATTTGGGCGTCACTGGTGCTCAATCTGGCAGGCGGAGTCAAGGCGGGGTCTACAGAGACAATGTCAGGAGTAAAAGTGAGACTTTAGGACAGAAAAGATTAAATAGGTGCTGCAAATACCTGGAGCAACTTAACTATAAACGTATAAATTAAAAGCTAGCTAGCATGAAAAGGCTGGTTCTTTGAAACTGAATCTTTTTATCGACCCTTTAAAGAGTGACTCATGAAACAGGTTCACTTCAGTTTAGACAAGAACAACATAAAACCTTTAAGAGACCGGAGTCGTTTATTGCCTGCTGCAGAGTTCATCTGTTATGAACATTAAATGTGGCAAATGTAGACTGATTAAACTGAACACAAGTGATTTACTCTGCGTTTAGATGCAGGTGGGCTGAGTCCTTTTGTTTTCTTGTGCCGGCTTGTTTTTATGTTATGCATGTATCAAAAATCCATAAATCTGCAGCAGGCATTAGGAGTCAGTGGCTAAGTCAGGTGCTGTTAATATTTCATGAGGGCTATTCTTGGATCAATGCTTTCAAAGGACCAATTTCATGATTTATTCAGCCACAAACAGGCCGCCGTGCTGACAGTGACATGAGGATGATGTGGAACTGTTCGCTTCAGCTGAAGGACGCCGTTATCGAAGCAGCAGAGGAGCCTCGTCGTTAAACCACTCGGTGCGCCCATCAATAATCTTTACCTGCTCCGCTCAGCATCTCCTTACCTTCGCATTAGCAAAACCATGAGAAACATGTCAACTAAAATTACAAATGAAACTGTGCTGTAATTATTTGTACCATTCACTCAAAGTGTTAGCCAGCCTGTTTGGAAAATCACTGAATATTTTTATATTTTTTTTAAGTTTTTAGCTTGTAAACTGTATTGTTGGCCATGAGCTAGAGTTAGGATTGGATTTTTTTCTACTTTATTTTAGCTTGCTTAATTTTCCTCCTTCAGAACATAATAAAAGAAACACTGCACTGATTATCATCCTCTTCAGTTTATAGTTTCATTCACATGGTTCCACAACACAATCTTAATGTGCTTTATACTTTATACAGAAATTCCTCTCCTGCAAGCATTTGGTCCTGTCTTTTTTTGTTTTTGCTATAAAATATCAGTAAATTCTATTTAACTAGAGCCATAAACTATCCAGTTTTGCCCATTTAATAACACCCCCACCATAAAAAATAAAAAATCAAACATTTCCAATTGATAAAACAGCAAAAACCAAAGAACTGAAATGAATCATCAGTGAGCTCAACAGTGATTAAAACATGCAAGACAAAGTGAGACAAAGGAGAAATCAGGGAAAGATACAGTGTTCAGAGACAGAGGACCCAAAGTTACAAGAGAAAATGTCCAGCCAAGAAGGAAGACAGGACTGAGTGTGATTCTGACAGAAGGAAATCAAGAGGCCGTCATAAAGCCGCGAGCAGATGGCGGTAAGACCGGGATCAGACCACACTGAGGACAGCAGAGCCTGTTTAACCTACCCAGCCAGCCAAAGCAAGGCCAAACATACAGTAAACACACCGCTCTGTGATATAACACACACAACCATCCAGCTGTACTCCAACAACCAGAACTAATGCAGAAAAATATGAGTCCCTAAGAGGTCTGAGCAAAACAAAGCCTTTGTGACTGAACGTGGCCTTGAGCAGAATCACAAGAACGCTAACAAACAAACACAGGAACAGGCACACAGCAGGTGACAGCATTAGCATCCAATGTGGTGGGCGTGCTATGTTAAGAGGATTAGTTGCAGGGTTTAGGCTAAGTCCATGGTCACGAGATTTTCTGTTTCTGCGTCCTTCTGAGCTGAATTGTTTTCTGACAAACCTAACACTTCATGATTATTTTTGCCATTTATTCATTGTTATTCTCACATATTGTCACACAAAAACAAAAAAAACTGTGAAGTTTGTAGGGATTTCAGTCACAGTTTAGCATAAAGTTATCACATGAGACGTCATGACTCCCTGGGAGTCCTGTACTTCTGCTTTGAGGTGATGACAGGCAGAAGTGGAGGCAGGATGTAGGCTGGACCACCTGCTTGCAGCCAACAGCCTTTCTGCTCACCACCCACTGAGCCGTGACAGTCTCCTGTCAGTGTCCCGTAGCCCTTCTGGCAGCAAAACCTTTGAATTAATGGCAGAGAAAATGTCCGGTTTAATGAGATTACTGAGGATTCACACAGGGATAGTTGTCATTTCGCCACAAGGAGGAGGATTTCCAGCTCGCTGGACATCAGTTTAGATTTTCTGCTTCATTTATGCACCCAGATTTCTGCTCAGAATAGGTCTAGACGTTTATCTTAATCTATAATATTCTTCTGCACAAGTTTTACTTTTCAGATTGAAGTTTAACAACCAGCTTTAAAAGGTGACACGAGGAGCGGTCAAAAGAATGCATTAAAGACACATTGAACATAATTCATGAACGGATGCCAAGTTCAGCGTTTGTTTGTTTACCAACAGAAACGTCCGAAGTGACTGAAAATAGATCACCAACAGAGACGCTCACAGAAGAGCTATTAGGGATGGAGACGTTCGACAGTTCTGATGTCCTGGTACGTATTTACACCCAGATTTGTTGAGCAAAGTATGCAAAGAGGTCTTTAAAACGATTTAAATTGAATAATGCCAATGGTGGACATGGTATGAAAGTATACAGACTCCCAACCACAAGTTGGGTCTACGACACTGCAACGGTCCAACTATAGATGCTGTTTCCAAAAAAAAACAAAACAAGAAAAGAATTCTAGCTCTGGGCCAACCCTCGTTTGGCCTAATCCAATCCAATAAGTAACTTATATAAGCAGCGTTTAAGCATATCACAGACTAAACATTCTGAGGTTTAGACTTGAGTCAAAAAGAACAACTTAAAAAAACTTTTAAACAGTAAACTTACCAGTCTAGCAGAAATTTTGCCAAAGCAGAGCTCTGTCTTTACGGCTCCACCCCCCTGCTTGATCCCTGATATTTATTCCTGACAGTCGTTTTTCTCCATATATCTATTTTCTTTCTCATTTAGTGTCTGATTCACTCTTATATTTCCACCTAAACATCATTAAGATTCTGGTCTTGTCTGATTTTGTCATCTTTATTTACCTACACAGGCGAGGCCCAGCCTAATGTAGGTCAATCACACGTCTCAAACATCCATGTTGTTTTCAGTGGATTGTTTACATTGAATGCAGACCCGTATATTGCTTATCAATATATCTGTAAAGCTACTGGAATAAAAGCCTTTAAACGGCACCGGTGATTTAGTTCAGAATAACCCTTTTTACGTATTATGAGTACCTTTAGGATGTCCTTGGCCCAAAGCAGACCTCACCGACTCAAAGGCAAACAATCCCACCGACTTCAGCGCCCAGGAGAGGCCAAGCCGGGGGTCCTGAGCAGAGCACTTACCTGGTAAATGTCTGACAGGCTGCTGCTTCCAGAGTCGCTGGTGATACTACATCCTGAGTGGCTGGAGGAGACGTGGGTCACCTGTGGGTGTAAGCCGTCGGCCAGGTGAAGTCTGCTGAAGTCTGCAGGGAGCTGCACACACACACACACATACGTACAACACACACACATATGGTCAGTATCAGCCGGCCCAGCAGCCACCGCTGGTCACTCACTCGTCCTTCAGGTTTTAAGCATATCAATTAATTAAAAATATGAACATAAACTTCTTCTCCCTACATCATGACCTCCCTTTGCACAGACAGGCCTCTTCCATGTCTGTCTTTAAATCCCTCCTGCAGATCCATCTCTTTTCTTTGGTCTTTGACACCATGTGAGACGTTCGACTTCAGTTTATTTTGACTGATTTTTATGTTCTTTTTATTATATGGCTGTTTTTATTGTCTTTTATTTTTTCTTCTGTACAGCACTTTGGTCCTGTAGTTGTTTAAAGTGCTTTATATATAAAGCTGAGACAAGATGATTTATTTCATTTATTATTTGTTGTTGGCAAACAAAGCAAATTTGGTGTTGTAAGGTAAACAGAAGTTTCTGTATTTATAAATGAACTTGGGAGAAAAAAAATCAAACAAGATTTAAATAATTCTGATTGGAAACAAATGTCAAAATATCTTAAATTACTAAATAAAAGGAATTTATTGCCTTTACTGTTATTCTACAGAGGTGGTGACGGAACATTAACCGAGCAAGAGTATTAATTAGTGATTCTACAGGAGCTCAGACTTACACACGTTTTTAATTAAACAAGAAAATGACTGAAATAAACGTGAAGAAATCATATGCTTTCACTGAATTAGTTAAACAACGTGAAGTTTAACGATGTCAGACACAAATAGAGGTGAGAGATCCTCACTTGTCACCAAGGTGTCAGTTTAAGAGCTCACTAAACCTGTTATTATGAAAATTAATGCGAGAAAGAAGAAAAAAATCAGACAAAGAAAGGTTTCCTGAACCTCAGAGTTCTAGGATTTGTGTAAAAACATGAATGTTGTGAAAATAAAAAACGTCTGTTCCTTCTTTTCCAGAACCGACTGCATTGAAACCACCTCCCTCCAACGATAAAACAACAAAACAGAATCGCTGCTTTTAGTACATCAAGGAGATTCCCTCATTAATTCTCGTACATAACTTGAATAAACTTAGTGAACATCAGCCACTAATGGGGAAAACCCCTCTGAGTAATTCATACTGCGTAAAGTTCTGTAGTTAAAAATACTGTAAATGAGCCGACCCACTCCTCTGTGGAGATGACCCGAAATGTAAAATACATCCCAAACCCAGCTGCTGGAAGGGTTTTATCAAAACAAGATAAAAACTGTTTGAGCTGCACAGTTATTTAAATAATTAACAGGATCAATCAGCAGCTTTCTGATGGTTTATTAATGGTTTAAAAGTCTGCAGGTTTATTCTTTTACTATTTCCAACAAATTTAATTCCACCCAAACTAATGCAGCTTAAGATTTTGGCAGGCCGGTGTCCTTTTGGGACATTATTTGTGACAATTTTTTTATGATAAAAAGCAGAATAAAAACAGATCAGTGGATACTTTTAACAACCTTTCATGCAGTCATTATCTAAAGTTAACTCAAGTTCTTCTCCAATTCTCCTGTTGCCAAAAATATTTCTCTACAATACAGAGTGTTTAAATTAAATCCTTTTATTTGATTTGAGTATCACAGGAGTGAATGATGAATTTAATCCAGCTGTCAGAACTGGTTCACGGGGTCTACAGACGTGAATATTTCATGGCCATATGTTTTATTTACCAAGATATATATTTGATATCCAGCAGGGAGAACATTTGCTTTGAGTCACTTTCAGCTCCACTTCTGGCTGTGGCAGATCATTAATATTACATTTTCAGACCCACAAGTCAAATTGGGCTGATTTAACTTGCCTACTTTAGGAAATCAGAACTAAACCTAAGTATCTGGAGAACGCTGAGTTTAGAATTGCTTGAACTGTATTGCTTTTCTTTTTTTTTTTACATTTCCTGGAAACTAAAATCTTCAATGCAAACTTTAGTAAGGTCTAAAGATGGGGGACATGTTTATAAGATTTGATTTTAGTCTAGATGTCATCACATTCCAACAAAAAGTCATCTATTCAGCTCAGTTTCACACACATCTGCATAATGGCCTAATTAAAGAGTTTTCAGATGGAAGGAAAAGTGCTATTATTGAGGAATATCTTCCAAAATGAAGGCTTGAAATTCACCACAATAAACTGAAGATCTTTAAAGCATTGTGGCTGTAAACTGATTTAGAAGTCATTTCTTTCTGAGCTGTTTGAGAGCAGAAACGAGAGGAAAAGTTGGATGTATCAATTCACCAAGTGTGGTCGTGTGTCAGTGTGAAGAGAGTGAGAGCCAGACAGTGGAGCTCCTCCAGCACGGAGGTGTGATGTGATTACACTGTGTCAAAGATTTCCATCACGTTTAATTATCTGGCTGGCTGCACCAACCAAAATGGTCGACCGGAGGGCCCAGTCAGTCACTAACCCCCCCCCCCTCAGGCTGCCATTTCCCATCCCCTTGTCTGGTTCACTTCACTCTGAATGCCTCCAGCTGAACTCAACGTTATTATAACCGGCTGGACGATGCTGTGTGATGAATCCTTCGTCGTCCGTCTGTAACTGAGCTGAAAGTCTTATCATATTTCCTTCACACGACTCTCATGGTGCTGTATTTCACACTAACCACAGATGTTAACGCTGATGTGATTATTTGCATACACAACTGAACATTTGTTTTCTACATCTGCTTCCTTATAAGCTCTAAGAGTTTTGTTTTTTTTTAAATTTAAGGATTGTACACAGGTGGCAGAAAACTTAGGATAGCATCTGACTGGGCTGAAACTGTTGGTGACCCAAAATTTTGAGACATTTGAGAGAAAATAGGCTGATTTTTCATTTCAGTCTCACTGAATTCTGGTTGAGACCCAGAAAGATGTGCGTCTGCGTTTTGAAAGGCTATTTGTTTAAAATTGTGGCCTGTTTTTGTGTCCATAACTGTATTCTAGGTCGTGAACATTATTTCACTGCTCATCTCCGCCCACATCATACCCACCCAGGCCCGCTTTGTGCCGCCCCCATCTTTATCATTTATTTCTACTGGAGTATATTTCTGAAATAAAGACAGGCAGATTTGGACCAGTTTTCTGTTTTGGATTTTATAGATACTGTTAATCATTAGTGTAGGACATTCAGGGCTGTGGCCTCAGATGGCCTCTCAAATTTATGGAAACTAAATTGAGAAGGATTCGAGATGGGTTGGAAATGCCCGCGATGACTCAGGGGACTATTCTGGGATTTGTCACAGATCCTTTTTGAACTTGTTCAAAACTAAAGCCTCAGGACTTCGTGCCTCCACTTCCAGAACTGCTGCAAATGTTTTGAGACATTTTAGAGACTTTTGCAGAAATCATGTTCACACCTCAGTGATTCTATCTTAATTGAAGCTGCAAGAACTTTGAATTTAAAAAAAAAAGACACTTGTGAGCTGCACTTCAAAATAAAATAAAATACTAAAATACAAAAACCTTACTTTGGCTGTTTACAGACACTAAATATGCATTAATCTGAAGTAAAATAGTTGCAATCAAACGCCTACATGTTAAAATATTATTTGCATAAAATATTTTTTAACAGCATGATTTTATTTATTTGTTTACTTATTTACTAATGAACAGGCTTTGGCATGAGTACCAACAGAGAAATGTCTTTAAAATAGTCTTGGTTTTTTTAAGTTTGGTGACAGAAACTAAAACACACAACAATGTGCAAAACTCACTCCTCATTTCTTTAGATTTTGCTTCCAAGGAGTCAAACTTGTAATCTTTTAAAGTGGCCTTGATTAATAGTTCTCCAGGCTTCTGAAGGTCTTTCAAAGTTTATCTTTAGACACAGCAAAGCATACTCTGACATACTCTTTGAAGGTTGAACTGATAAAATATTTCACATATTTTGGTTAAATAAGATGGATTTCACAGTAAACTACATTATTCTGAATAACCAGAGTACATTTGTGGTAATAGACAATATGGTCTTCAATAATTTTGTCAGTGAATAATAATAATATCCTGACTGGTTTCCAGAACAAGTTAAGGGGGGGATGTCAGGAACAAAGTGAGTGCAGGCTAGCTGGATAAAGGGAGGGGATAATAAACGCTTAATCCTTCCTCTCCGCTCATTTAGGTCATCCGTCTGTCAGTCAATAAGCCAGGATCCATTCAGTCCATGGGCATGTGGTGGTCCATTGACCTTTTCGGCCCAGTGGAATTCACACTGGGTCAAACTGGATACCAAAACAACACACTTGTTAAGCTTTTCCTATTGGTGCCCAATGACAAGGCCAAACGTGCACCTTGTTTTGTTTACTCCAATCGATTTGCAAAATCCATACTTTCATTCTGTGGTTCAAATCTGTTAGCGATATAATAAACATTAAAATGTCCTGGCTGTGATGATCATTCAACCTCTGATATGGCTCCTTGTACTCCTGTGCTCCAGATTCAATGTTCTCCTGCAAACAATATGAGCCCCAAAGAACCACAAGCTGAAAATACATCCAATCAGCCATCACGGGAGGATTAGACATTGCTCTAACGCTCAAGCCACAACCCTCAGTTCTGCTTACATGTGAGCAGATGTGGTGCTCCTTAAATTACGTTACAGACCTAATGACCTAGATTGCTGGGTGGAAGCACTGGCTGCCTCTCAATTTCTATACCTCCTATATGTGAAGTGAATAAATCAGTGCTGCTATACTAAATGACCCTTCCTGAGGGTGACTAGTATCAGCCAGTGAAGAATAGATCAAAGATTCAGCTCGCCAATAAAAATTGTTAAGTTAAATTGTTTCCTTAGATTGTTTCCTGTAGATTTAAATCATAGATAAAGACTTCTGATTTCAAGCAGCTCAATATTATAGTTGCACATGTGATGATAACTTTAAACACTTATAAAAATCGAAAACCATCAGTGCTGGAAGGCTAAGAGGGAGCACGCACGTTCTCTGACCACGGAGGGAGCTTCTCGTTTTCCTGAGCCTTTCGGATCAAGAGATTAAAATCCTTTTGGCAGCACGTCCGATTAAATGGGCTTGATACGCTCTTTGGACTTTCCCCTCATCAGTTACAGCACCACCAGTCAAGACCACACAAATCTGCAATCTGACTGGTGGAAATGACTTCTAACAAACGCACAATCCAACACACAATCACGACTGTCAATTTATGTCTGTTTGAATTAAGTATTGTGGCAGAACCAATCAATATACAGTATTTCTAAATATTTCAATGTTCAATGTATTTTTGTTTAATATTTTGATTATGTGTATGTCAGGTAAATAAAGACAGGGATGTTTAGTCTAAAATTAACATTTGGGGTCCCATCTACTGTATAGTAAGATTAGTTTTTAAAAAATCTACAAAAGAAATGTATATAACAGTGTTTATGGTAACTCTAGCACAAGCAAATTCAGTCATAAAAGGCAAAAAACCCTGAAAAATTAACATGAAATAAACTGTTGATGCAAGTCTAGTTGTGTCAAGTTGCAGTAAAGACAAAAGCAGCTCCAAGAACAAGAAAATTTTGATATTATAAGTAAACAACACCAATCATGAAACTGTTTTCAAGGCAGCCGATTGTGATGGAACTAAAATGTTGATGCCATTGCTGTAAGAAGCTCTGTTGGCCCGTTGGGGGAGTTTCCTGCTGGGATTTAATAATATTTACACAAACAGTCGTTTGTATGCAAAAAGCATGGGGAAACAAAAGTCAAATGAAGGGGCAGGGAGTCAAGTCAGAGAAATGAGAGCATGATGGAAGCTGCATAAATGAATTTTAAAACTTTCCCAACAGAGGAGCTAAACACTGCCAATCAATGATGTTATCCAGCTGTCTGGTTTACATGTTTTTAGTTTGAGATACATTTGTTGAAAACTATAATTGCATCTTGGCTTTAGACAGAATTCTATTCTGCCAGTAATACTTATATTTTTTTTAGAAATAAGGGCTACATGGCAGCTGTTTGTCTTTTCCTTATTAACAACGGTATTTAAAAGACATGAAAGACGTGTAAGTTTATATCACGAACTATGACAGAGTCAGTAAAATGTAATTTGAAGGATAAGATCAACATGAAAAAGAAAACAGCTCTCCATGTTTGCTTGTTAAGACCTACCACAGACCTGTGAGAATGTTATCTTGGCATTTTTTTTGGGAAATGCACATCAAAACAGATTAGCCCTCAGAAAGAACGGTTGCTTTTGACAGCAAATGTAAAAAAGAAAAAACCATGAAACTTGCTTGGTGTAGTATTTTTAGACACCCAATAGCAGTTTGAAAAAAAAAAAAAATCACAGTAAGCACTGACTTTATGTGAAGATTGTCAATGGGCTCAGTATCCTGCGGGCCTCCCTGGGGGAAGCAGAATAAAGTGTGAGAAAGGAAGACGGGATAACTCATCAACAGTGACACATCTATGGCTATTACAGGAATATTAAGGTGATTTTTTTCGCTCAGCATCTGTGCACTGTAACCCAGGAACGGTCCATCAGGGAGATGTATAGCCCGCGCGTGTGTGTCTGCGTGTGTGTGGTCCTAGTGCAAGAGTGATGCCAGCGGCGCTGACAGTCGATCAATCCCTTTACTGTTCAAGTACAGATCATCTCAGGCCTTCGAGTGTCTGCAGCAGCCGGCTGCTTCCAGCACCATGGACAGCACCAGCAGCAACCGGCCGAGCCATTTCCACTGGTGATTAAAGATAAAAGAATAATAAAAAGATATAATTACTCTAATTAGGTGTGTTCTTTTAAAGTAAATTGAGCTAATTTCTGTTTAAAGATAATTAATTTTACATGGGCTGGTAAATTCCACTGTGGAGTAAATCTAAATGTTTGGGAGCTTCATCTCCACACTCTAAGAAATGAAATGCTGGAATTACTCTCCTCAGTTGTGTCAACTGGTTCCACTAAGGTTGGTAGTTTAAACGTAAAAAAAAGGAATGAATACCTGAAGCTTTGTCCTCACCAAATAATGAATTTAGACAATTTGTCATTCTTCCAAAAGCAGTGGGGAAAAAATAGCTCAGAGTTCATTTAAAAAACAAAACAAAACAAACAAACAGAACCCCTGTGGTATCAAAGGTAACACACAGGTGCAAGTAAAGCACCTTTACTCAGTAAAAGGTATAGTGTATTTCAGGAAAAGTGGTTAAGTTGGTTTTAATTAAAATATTTAGCTGCTTTAACATCTTTTATTGCTTTAAGGCAGCAAAATCAGCTTTTTATGATAGTTTAAAATGAACTAAAACTGTTATAATAAAGATAAAACAACTGTGTCATTTAATCAGCACTCAGATGGTATTTCTTAAAGGACAGAAAACAGCCTTAATAAATCCTTGAAAATCATTTTCCCTCTTAAATACTGTTGTGGGCTCATTAATAAGGACCTTCTTGTCTAGTGTGTTTCTGGTAAATTACTGCTGATATTGTCATACATATCATTATGAGTGGGAGGTGGCCAAATGGTTCCTTTTTTTAAGACTGAATTTATCAGATGAAATCCGCGGAGCTTTTAATATTTACGTAAGTGTGCGCGAGTCGGTGCCAGTGAGCACATGGCGGACGTTTCTGGTCCAACACACTGACACACATCTGAGGCAACAACCAGCCTCTGATCTGCTCATTCTGCTTTCTGACGCGTCCTTCATTCATCTTACCCAGGCTCGATAGAAATCTGATGCACGTCCATTATAGTGCCAGTAATCATATCTGCAGGGTCATAAATTAAAGAAAAAAAAATAAAAAAGATGGAGAGAAAACCTTTAACGTCGATAGGCTACTTACCGGGGTTTTATCTTGCTGGCTCGGGACTCCATTGCTGTCTGCTGCTGCTAATGGTTTCATAATGAAAAAATATTCACCGGGGTGACATCTAACATCTCAGAGCTGCTCTATGCCACAGCGGAGACCCCCATCATCTCCCCTCCCTCAGCTGCACCGTCTCTCTTCACAGTTTTGGGAGTATCCGCTGTTTCCTTCCCTCCTTGGGCCTGATCGGGCTCTCCAAAGCAACGACACCACCTGCGTTTTATTCCAGTCAAAAGAATATATACGTGACTGCTTCCCACAGATATTAAAACCACAGAGGAGAAGGTAGATCGAGAGGGAAAATGATATCCTTTTATCCAGGGAAAGGGATGCTGTGCTGCTTCCTGCTCTTGACGATCAAATCTCCAGTCAAAAAATCAAAAAAACAGAAATCCGGAGGGAAAAAAAAAAAAGAAGAGGAAAAATGGCTGACAACACTTTCACTCACGTTTCTCTCTCTCCGCCTTTCCTCTCTATCTCTCCTTCTCCCTCCCTCCGACGAAAGTGAAGCAGCGCACACAAACGCCTTTGTGCACCATCAGATTATAACGCCCGCAGCCTCCGCGGAGCTTCTGCGCGTTAAACCCAGCGGTTTGTTTGTATGTGTGTCAGGGGTGGAGGAGGGGAGGAGGGGAGGAGGGGAGGAGGCGAGGAGGTGGTGGGTAGTAAGGACCTCCTCCCTGCCCGACAGTGATGCTGTAAGAGCGGCTGTGGCTGTGCTCTTCTGGGGTGGGGGCTGACAACACCCCCAATGCAAGGCACAGAAATGGAAAGAGGAGAAGGATGGATGAGAAAATGAAAGAGGATGAAAAAGCTTAAGCCCAGACAAAATCTGATAGACAGAGAAGTAGTAAAAAATCATAGAGCAGACAGATGGATGGATGATAGAAGGCTGAAGAGACGGATGGAGGAGAGGAGAATAGACAGAGGAAGGCCATCATCACTCTCTTTTTCTACAAAACAGCAGCTGGAGCTGGTTGGCATAGTAACGGATCGCAGGAAAGCCATTTCCTGGGCGGGGAAGTTGTAGCACTTCCTCTTGAGAGAGTGAGTAAGAAGGTTGATGGATAGTGAGGGAGAGCTACATGGAACAATGACGAAAAAATAAAAAAGGGACGAAGGAGCTGGAATATAGAGGAAGCCTAGACTGGCAGCAACGATGTCACACTGTCACTCAGATGGAATAACCATGGCAACTGTGTGAACACGAGCCCCACTCCCCCTCGCACCCATCCAGCCCCCTACACACCCTCCAGGGCCTTCAGTTGCCGTGGCAACGGAGGCAGCGAGACATGCCGAAATAGAGGAGGGAGGGGTGGAGAGAGGATAACAGAGACAGAAAACAGTGGCAGCAGACTGTACCACTTCACCTTCACTCAGGTGAGCTACAATGAGCTGCAACGTCACCGGGAAGGCTCTAAAAAACAAATGATTTAACTTCATTTTCTTATTTATAAGGCAAAAGAGACAAATGTGTGTGTGTGTGTGTGTTCAAGTGGGAGGTCTGTGTCTTTGGAGATGCTGGATATCAGAGAGGCAGAAGGTTCCACTCAGGATTACCAGCAGTAAGAAGAAGACGACAAACCAAACTGGTTAAAAGCCTAGAATTCCTCAAAAATTTCATTAAAATCTGTACCGCGGTTCATGAGATATTTTGCTAACAGTTAACGCCATAGTTTTAAGGAAAGATGTCCTGAAATTGAATGTGCTCAAATCACGTGTTGAGGACGATGCTCAGCTACTACCTCGCCAAATTTAAGCTCAACATCTTTACAAATGACTTAGTTAGAGCCTTTTTTGTGTCTTCTACAGTCAGTTGGCTGTGGCGGCCATCTTGAATTGGGGTGAGTCCAAAAGCTGATCAGTTGTAGATGTCAACCCAATGAATGCATTCTGACCGTTTCATTAAAATCTGTTCAGTGGTTCATAAAATATTTTGCTAACGGTGCAGCCATATGAACCCATGCACACACAGCGGGCGATAATGAATGTTCAAGGTCCAAACATGGCAGCAAAACTTCAAACCAGCTTGGATTCACAGGACAACAGAATCTAAATCTCAGTTCACGAAGAATTCACAAAGAACAAAATAACCGGCTGTCACAACGGACTCCTTATCTGCACGAGACAGAAAACCTGAAACTGTCCACGTGACAACCATTTCTTATTTGTTTTGCTTATAATTCTGTTGTCATGCCATTTTGAAGGATTGTTGACAGCATCAATCATTTTTCTATCTTTTTATCAGTTATTTTCTTGTCATATCGCTGCTTTAGAAAACAGAGACAGCGCTGAGATTTCACAACAAAAATCGGATCCGTTTACTGAACAAAAATACTTTAAAACACCAGTTTTTGGTTTAGTTTTAGATATGCTTTTGAACAAACCACACGATCTGAATCAGAATTTGTACACAGCAAGTTGTGATGATACATCTTCAGTATTTTAGATTAATTGAGAGTTTCTACAGTTAGATAAAAAAGGAAATCAATGAGAGTAATCCTGAACAGCAGCAGTTCATAACTGATTCATGTGGTGATTTCCAAGCTTCAAACCTAAATCGTGTATTAACAAAAAATGCAATCACACAAAGATATTCCCTATGCAAAACCTGTTTCTGCATATTATCACAGCCCATTTAAAAACTAAATATTACCAAATCAAACAACAATTCATTTGACTCATTTGTAATGTATGCAGACAGCTGAGGCTCAAACCTTTGAATAAAAATAGCTCTGGCTCAGACAGACAGAAAGAAGCGTAGTACGAGCTGGTTTTGGAGCAGCGGGGGGAGGTGAGTGGGAGGCGGAGAGGGGTGTGAGAGAAGCCTGGAGACCCTGGATGACATCACCCCCACTGCCCCAAAGCCATGATGTAATGTTTCAAAACAACAAAAAAGCTCAGGTGCTCCGCCGAGCAGCCCAGTCGTTAATGTCTCCAACAATTGCCCCGAGGGGGGGAAAAGAGGACTGGAGCATCATTACATCACCGCGGCAACGAGACTGCGCCTGGGGAATATCAAAACCTCCAGCCCAACCCCCCTTATTTAAAGCCTTCTAGGAACAATCAAGGCGATTAATCATATTTTTACTGACTAATCACGAGCTAAATGTGAAGGGAAAAAAGCAGGAGAACATCGATCCTCCAGGATTGTGACAGTGACGTGAAAAACACCACCTGAGAATCACATTAATGCTCTCATGCTTGGTTGTAGCGTGTGCTAAGTGCAGAAGATGGTGGGGGTGGCCTCATGTGTCATTTGTAAACAGACTGCTAACTCGGCGTGATCAGCAACGCCACGCATGGTGTTTTGCTTGCTGATGCAAAGCATGGAAGCAATAAAAACCTAATTACTCTTCTACATGAGACACCCGCGTGTAAACACGTGACCCACAGAAACGCATGGATGTGGCTGCAGCTCGATAACACAGAAAGAGATCATTTTATTTTATGGTAACCTTTTTAAACAGCACAACAGTTCATATATTTAACAGAGAACTATAAGATTTGTTTGCATCTTTTTCCTCTACAGCGGACAAAAGAAAGTCCTTTAGCTGGTAAAGTGATAAATACGTTTCTTTTTAATAACATTTTTGTTATTACAGCACAACTAAAAATGTATTTTCAAACTGGGATTGGGCCTTTTGTTTATACTAATTCAAAAACAGACACTAGGCTGAATTATACCACAGTAAATACCACATCATAGCACAGTGGTTTCCACAGTTGGGGTCCTTAGATAATCTCCAGATGATAACTTACATTTAAAAATGATACCTGATACATAAGACGTCTTATTACGTTTTTAAAGACGATACTGTGAATGTTAAGACTGTTTATTTGGATCATCAGTAGTTTCTGTTCATTTAAATCAGAAATATGTGCAGTCACAAGCTTTTTGTGGGTCTGGAGCTCAAAGGTTTGGGAACCACAGTATAAGATGTTAAATTTATTTTAGAGGTTTGATAGTTGGAATGTTACGCCTTATAAATATGTTTATTGTGTTGAAGTTTCGTTTTCAATCTAAACAAGGTAAAACTGCACAACAGTCCGTGATGCAAATTACCAAAGAGGAGTCAACAAAAACACTTTAATCCAACAGATTGCTAAAATTGGACCATATACAACTTTAACTTCAACAAAACCGTTGTTGGCAACTATTTCATGAGCATATGGCTGAAAAAACCCAAATGAAATAAGTCTTCTGATGCACACACAGTGGCCATTTGATGACCAAGCTTGCATACTTTGATTTATTGATCGTGTCTAACCTTGTTCAGTGAATTTGCTTGTAATCCAACAGAAGGCCACATGCAGAGGGAAACATTAATCAATGACATCGGTCTCATTACGACGGCTCTAAATAGCATTGTAAGAGAGAGAAAGATGATCTAATAAAGAGACTCCATTTTCATAGCTGCTAGAGCCCACGGGATTACTTCATTTTTCAAGATGTTGTCACCTGCGTGCTGCCCTGAAAATAATTTGATAGAAACGGGAGCTGCCAGGCACGCCTAAAAGATTACGCTTGTAGGTTCGTGGGGCAAAACATCTGTCGTACCTGCTCACCTGCTAAAAGGTGCATAAATCAGAGAGGGGGAATGAAATGAGACGCACAGTGCCGAGTTGGTGAGTGAGTGAAAAGTTCATCAGTAACTCCAGGTTTCCGGATGGAGTTATAGACTAACTGTGGAAGGTTATGAACTGGAAGGCTTTAATTTCACAATAAACGGCAGCGGAAGGAGCTACAGAGTCAGCTACACCATTCAGGCTTGTGTTAAAGATAATCTTTAACAGCTGACGCAAACTGTATGAAGTAAACAAAAAAGTACAAGACTGGGACCAACATTTAAAAGATATTGCACAGTTCCTTTCAGGAAAATTCATTTAAATGAAGCAAAATCCAAAGCTTATAAGTGTCTTCATATTATAATACAAAAAATATAAAACGAACAATACAGGGAGTGTCAAAATGCCCCACAACTTTGACCTCATACTGGATTAAAAAAGTTGACTTTCTTTACGTGTTCATGTCTCCAGCATGGCCACAAACATCACTGCCTACAGTCTATGTAAACAGTGCAGTCATGCTTTTAATCAGTCTATATTAATATACTCAGGTAACCCAGATTTTAACAATGGCAATAACAAAAAAAAACTTTGACACTGTTTGTTTTGGCTACAGCACTTTACTTCCTCTTCTGTAAAACAACTTTAACAATCAAAGCCTGTTGACAAGTATGAGGAAGAGGTGGCAATTAATGCAATTAGCACGAAAGTGTGTCAGGTCACATACACAAATACCTTTTGGTGAGTAAGACCCGCCCATGTGGAAGTATGTATTTACAAAAACCAACTGAGACACAGCTGACTTGTCACTAAGTGATGACATCACGTTAAACTTGTGATTATGTGGCGACGCGACGTGATTATAGACGGTTGACACTGCTGACTTGGTGAAAGTCGGCTCTCAGGGGGAAGATGGGGGATGAAAAATGACGTTAGACCACCAAGCATCAACCAAAAGATAGCTGGTCGGAGCCCATACCATGCTCCAACAGTCTGTGGGTCATCCTCAGAGGTTAAAGTCTGGGGTTGGGGTCAGAAAACTATACGCTGCCACAGGTTAAACATACTCCAGTTCCCTTTGTTTGACGTGGATGGCGCCTCTGACAAAACAACAACTGATAACTTGTCATTTCATAAACCATGTGTCCACACTTCCAAGTTGGTTTTGGACCATTATTAGTTTTGACTTGTTGCTATTGGCTTCTAACGTAACAAGTTTGTGAGATGTTTTATTAAAAGTCAAGTTACATGCATGTATATCAGAGTACTGACCCGTTAGAATACATTGACAAATTTAATTGTTCTCATGAAGCTCCGCCTCACATTAGCCTAATAATAAAGGGCTCAAACAGTCCTGCTATCATTTGTTTATAGATTGATTTTCATTACATTTAAGTGACACAAATGAGACAAAACAAAGAATTGTGCAATTGTCGCCATGAAGGCTCATTATCATCAGAATAAATGTCATCTGTCGAGCCTTTTCAAAACACTCTGCTCCCAAAAAGGTCTCCGAATGTTAAAACTGACATGAAAAGCTCCTGAAATGTCAGGATATTCTCTGACACTGGTGGACAGACGAGCCCCAGCCTGTAAATAAGTAGCTTGTTTTACTTCCTTGCACCAGCCACAGTTTCAGCTGGACTACGAGCCTGAACCGTATCCAAAAATATCTGCTCCATTTATTTCAAAGCTAAATGTTTGATTTCAAACTATTAATATCTACAAACACTCATGTTGCTTTTGTTGTCGTGCTGAGAAAGAGACACGAGATGTTCAATTCAAGGACACAAAGGAGGCATCAGATAAATAAGCAGCTTCAAGTCAAAATGCATATCTACATTCTGCCTAATAACACAGGAAATAAAGGTATAATGCTTTCCGTCAGCAATCAAAAATCAATTCCTTATCACCACTTTCACTGAGTTAAAACTGATTTAAGATCAAAAAAGGTCACCCCAATTTTCAAATGGGTAATTTAAAAAAAAAAACAACAATTTGCTGGTGCTGCCTACCTAAATGAGAAATATTTTCAGGCTAAAAGCTCTATAGTTCATCTGAATATTTTGGAGACAGAGAAGCCACAGATAAGACGGGAACGGAAACGGCAATCGTACAATGAACTGTTTCTGCTTTAATCGCTGCAGTTGCAACACAAAATCTATTCAACGCCGAGGCTTTTGTAACCCGGCGCAGCTGAGGCAGAGCAGGTTGTCACAAAGGACAGCTCTAAAAATAGGAGCACGGCTTTTCTGCAGCCGAGAGTGGCAGGTTTGTTCTCTCTGCGTCTATCAGCAGGTACGACCGCTCAACCCTTTGAGCTCTTCTCAACCTCTCCCTCGTCAGATTTTTTTTTCCACGCTTGATTACTGGAGGACCCCGATGAATTACAGAAAAATATTAATTATGTTGCAGATCTCTTGGTATTACTGCACCTTTCATAACTACAGCTTATACAGAGAATTGTCGGGTCGTCGTACAGCAGTTTTATGGTTTTAAAAACCATCATAAATAAAAGAAATCTTCCAGCTGTCACCACTGAACAAGAGCCAACACGACCGCAGCAGGGACAGTAATAACCCAAAGAGCCTAAAGACAATCATTATCATTATCAAGCACATAAATGGAGAAAAAACAGTGCATCTCAATCATCTAAATTGTTGCCATTATCTCACTTTACTGCCCTATAAGCTCTACCAGAGTGATGCTTATCATTCCTCTGCCATCACCAATGTGATGAGGTTTGCTTTCAACCAAACAAGTTGATTCTTCCCAAATCACAAACAGGATAACATAGATGGAAGCAGCAGAACAGGGATGGGGAGGTATTTTATCAGGACTGTTAATACGAATTCAATTCATTTTGTTGTTGATATTGTGGTAATAGATTTGGAGAGTGGAGCAGGCTTCCCTCTTCGTCGTTATCAGCACCCGTGCCCGCAAATGGAAGGTGTTTATTGAGGAAGTCTGCTAGCAGCTACAGATAGGACGAACGGAGGAACAGATAAAGCTACCTACCAGCACGAGCACAAACACGGCATAGCTAGAAAGCACAACGAGCAGAAGACACACAACACAAGAAACACTGCTGTTAACAGATACAGTACCTGAGGTTTATTGCATTCCTGGAAGCCAAGTTAGGGAGCGAGCCATGAAAGGAAGCAGAGGAGACGACAGAGTTATCAAACATGCCACTTGCTAGTCGAAGATGTGAAATACTGCAGGTGAAAGCGTCCCCGACATGCTGAAATAAGGTTTTCTGCATCACGCAGAGTTGAAAAATCTCACACATACAACTGAATTATTGGTCTGCGGTGAACATCGTATGATTCAGCAGGCCTTCGTTTTCCTCAACAAGTCAGGAACAACCTGCAACAATCTTCTCCAAACATTTGAGAAAGCAGTGAAAACTGACTTTAAATTAAAAACCACACTTTTAACTTCACTGATTTCACATCCAGAAAAACTTCCCTTTGATTCTTGATAAAGACATCGAATTACAGTTTTATGACCAACACAACACTTGTGTAATCAAGCTTCTTATTACTGAGAAGCCAATAATGTGGTCTAAATAAGCTGCAACAGACTTTTAATCAGACGGTACAAGCAGCAGAATATTTCTTAATGAACAGACACAGTAAATTAATGTTATGCATTAATTGCAGGAATGATACTGTTGATTTACCAGAAAAAATAATTATCTAAAAGTATGAATCCCATATTTACAGAGCAAAAGCTGACAGATAAAAGTTCATGCTTGGCACTAAAATACACATTTGAAGAGTCTTAGTATTAAACTATTTTTATTAAGAATAACAGCATTAAACTGATATTTATCTCTGGTTTTTTCAAGGAATTTGAAGGTTTGAACAAACAGGATATGATGTTTTAATTTGTGATGTAGCATTAAACAAAGGAGAATAAACGCAACAAATAATATTACTGGGAGTTAATGGTAAATGGGTTTATGCCTGTTATAAAAGAGATTCAAAACTACTTAAGACACTGAAATTACTTGATAGTGATGGGCAGCTTTACTTTAAATATAAAAGGGGATTTATTTACTCAAAATAACATTTAAAGATCATGGGATGAGTTATAAATGAATTTGTTCAGACACCAACATATTATCTAACATTAATCTGTTCAACAATAAATAGGATGAGAGAAGAAGAAAGCTAACTATTTATTAAAGGAAATCAAAATATCAACTTACTGTCATATTAATGAGTCTGATTGTTATTACCTAAAACAACATGGACCTGGTAAAGGGTCTGGAGGTCGATTCATCCTGTTCCATTCATGCACCGCTAAGCTAACCGTCAGTCAGGTGTGGCTAACATTAAAGCTAATGAAAGTGTTACCTAAATGTTTGAAGAAAAAAAAAGAGAGAGAGAGTTAAAAACCCATTAAAGTTTCAGCTTTTGTAGATGGAATTACTTTCATGCTGCAAATTTGATAGAAAATCAATTAAAGTTACAGGCTGTCTGACAGGTACATTAAGAGTCAGGGAGGATGAAGGTTATGTCAAGTAAAACTGTGCTGAACAGGAAACTCCATACTTTTCTCTGGAACAAAGGGGAGTCTGTGCCTCCTCTGTTAAAGCCTTTATTGTATAAAACTCTCTGTCTACAGAACGAAGGCAGATCAAATCTCTACCTGCCTTCAGAACCAGGCACAAGATTTCTCTCTTTGCGGCGGTGTCGGATATTTGTCAGATATTTTCTTGTTGTGGTTCAAACCCATCCAACCAAACCGGCACTTTTTTCTTTCTCGTAAAGAAGGTTAATAAAAGTACTGTAAAATTAATGTTTTGTGACAATTAAGTACATAAGCACCGAAGGACCATTACTACCATTACATTCATTTATTTTTGCTCTGTATCTTGTCACGCAGATTTAAAATAATTGGCATCCTGTAAAATTTCTTCATTTTTTTTTAGCTATTTATTACAATTCTGTGGCACATGATGTACAATGATTTCTGTAAGTGAGTGCTGATGGACAAATTGGATGTTGTGGGGATTAAAACGGCAGCTCTCTGGTTTTGGGGCAGCCGCCTGGGTGGAGAAAACAGTAAAACCAGTATTGATTGCTTTCCTCCCGCTGCGTATAAAATTATACGGCATCTGTTTGGGGCCTTTGGGTGGTTCTGCTGGACACCAAGTTAACCCAGAGGATGAATATTACTCATCTGCTCTGAGAGGAGAATCTCACCAGGGCTGAGGAGTTTAAATGTGAATTAAAGGAGGAAAACAATACCGGTCAAATTCAAATAATTATTATTTATTCTGTGATGTTAAGTGTTGCCATGTAGCAAGATGTCTGAACGGTCGCCATGTTGACATTTCATCTCAGACTGAGTGACAGACAGAATCTGCACAAAGACGAAGTGAGTGGCTCAATGAGACATCAGAGAGAAAATCGGTGTGTGTGTGTGTGTGTGTGTGTGTGTGTGTGTGTGTGTGACAGGTCGACGGCTCAAATGGCTGGTGATATTAGAAGAAGAGATAATGCCTGTGAGATAAGGTGTAAAATGGAGAGCAACTAAGAAATGGAGATTATGAGCGTTTGTGAAGAGGAAAATAAAAAGATCAAGTGTGTGTGTGTGTTAACTCTCTGCTCTGAGCGCACAGAAGGCATGTGTTGAATCCTAAACACGGTCTTCATTCATGGCCATGATTTATCCATGGAAACTGACTTATATTTTAAATATTTATCTTTATCCTCAAACGCCAGAACTGCCTGCTTTGTTTCTTGTGATGGTAAACTCCAAATGTTCCTTTTCAGGCATTTTTGATCAGCACATGGAAGAACCTCACTGAGGTACAAGAAGATACAACTTGGCTCGTAGCTGGAGGGAAGGTAAAAGAGCTGAATGACTTAAAGTCAAAGGATTTCACCAAAACAGAAAATTAGAAGTGAAGCTGCAAAGACGAAGAAGCTGAAACAGTGAAACCTAAGTTTGTTGTTAGAGCTTCTACTGTACTTTTATTGGTGTACAGAAGGAAGAAAGTCAGGCGTTGAGGTGCAACTTGCACTTCAAACTGTTGTAACGTTTTCATAATCACAAAGTTAATTTGCTGTCCTCAGACACATTCAGTATAAAATATTTAAGCTGGTTTGTTTTCTTTGATCAACACTGCAATCCCCTCCATTCTCTGCAAATCAACATGAAAACTCTTTGGTGAGTTTAAAAAAAACCACTGCTGTCTCCAGATTTCTGTTCTTATCACAGAGTACATGTCAGCTTCGATATGCTCTGAAACAGACAAATAAAAGATCAATAACCCACACTAAACTCTAAAAAATAAACACACAAGTTTTTTTTGTTTTTTTGCTGTTCCTAATCTCTGGTTTTATGGAGAACAATGTGCTCTATTGTACTCTACAAAGTGCATTATGTAAGGAAACTCCATCAGCTAATGGATGTTTATGTTAATCCCATTCAGTCCTCAAATTAAAGTTATTGTTCCAACAGGTCAAAATAAAGCCATTAATTTGCTTGAATGCTGCTCTGAGGCCAGGCTGTGTGTTTAGTTGTTCAAAGAATTATATCTTGCATTATGTTTGAACCCTGAGAGCCAAATAAACTTAATTTAATATGGATAATAGGTCTGCTTTCAGTGATGATGGCGTGTTTAAGTCTCTCCCAATGGGACTGCCAGTGGCGGGTTGGCATTAAGCTGGTACTCCCCAGTAACAAACAACAACCGGACTCCTTCAGAGGGTTGTTCAGGGACGATAAATACTCGCACGGCAAACAATTTGTGGCCTCGGAGTTATAAAACAACGTCAGGAACTGCTATTCCAGAATCTAATGCAGCACTGATAACGATGGCTGTCTCATCATGCTAACTGAGGCACCAAAGTTTCAAAAGTTTTCATTAGCTCTTTCAAAACAGGAGATTTATGTCAGCTTTAACAATAAACACAATTTAAAGGAATCAAAATCAGTTATTCTTTACTCTCTAAACTGTATGGTTGGCAGTTATTCCATAAAACATAGAAAGGGGAAAATATTTATCATCGTTTTTCCTTGACGAAGAGGTGTTTAAAACCACCTGAACAAAATCAAATGATAACCAGTCTCCTTTACAGATGATAGTTATAAAACAAACAAAGAACGCTTTTACATTTGTAAAAAAACTAATTTCTCGTTTTATATTTGACTTTTAGGCAAAGTAAGAGCATCAGTTTGGATATTTTATTTCTACTGATTAACAGAAGAGTAATTGTGCTTTTATCTAACTGGGAATAAATTGTGTTTCCAGAGAGTCAGACATCTGTGAGGTTAAGGTTTTAGTTGCTCTACAGAAATGTGCCAGCCTTTAAAGTGGGTTTTTATAAACATCAGAGGTATTTATATTTAAGGTGATGCAATGCTGTATATTTGCATGCAGAGACGTGTCACTGAGGCTGATCTTTCAGCGGAGCGACCCACACGTTCCTGCACTAATTGGAGGTGTATTTAATTGCACCGGGAGGCATGTAAAAATTGAGGTTACAGACTGATCTGCATTCACATGTTTGGCAACATCCGGTTCAAGTTTCCACGTCTGGCCTCAGATTCTCCTTCACAACAGTGACTAAGACGAACAGCCTTCTTGCTGCAGGAGAGATTTTTTAGATTCCAAGAATCTCCTCGCTGCATTTCTCACCTCTTAAACACGCCTCGGGGAAGAAGAAGGAAACATCTGAGTTGTGTCTGGAATTCTAAAAGCTGGAGATTAGCTATGTCAGCTTAGCATTCGCTCAGATTCAGCGCCGCTGTCACTCTGCTCCCCTCCTTGTCAGCAGCAGCAGCAGCAGCGGCGGCAGGGGCAGCGGCGTACTGCTGCTCTCGTTAACTTTGCTTCCTACTGTACTTCTAAACGCCCTCAAACAGAGCCCATTTGGGACTGCTGGTTGCCATGGTGCCGGCTCCATCCTTCCCACAGGAGCGCCACTGGAGCACAGAGAGTTGAGAGAGTGTCAGGAGACATCGGGCCATGAGAAAGTTCAGTTCAGTCGTGCATACCGAAGAACCAGAACGTCTGAGTTTAGGGGTCAGAGGAGTACAGTGGAGGGAGATGATGGTTCTCCTTTTTGAGCGTAACTGTTTGACAATGTTCAAAGAAGAAAAAAAATGGGTACACTTAGCAGCACACCCAGGGGAGTAACGAGAATGAGGAGAATGCTGTGAAACTATGTAGGACAGGAAACTGTGCAGAAACTGCTGCATGCTGGGTATTTACTTATTTTGTTGTGGCTCCTTTTCCCAGGGAGAGAAGGCAGACAATCCTGGTGCAACACACCCCTCTGCACTGGACACACAACAAACTATCTGCAACTTCAAGGAAAACCTAAAAGACATTTCTTCAGGGCTGAGCCACCTTTGTTATTCTTACTTTAACACCACTGAAGTCACAAAGGACAAAAAAAATCAGTGCAGCACAGCCAAAGATAATGTCTTTCTTGTCATTGTGTGATCGTTTCAACACACAATGCAACCTCATCATTATTAAACAGAGACAGGAATCACAATTCGATCGGAGGACGATTCAGAGGGCTGTGATGCAATTCTGAAATTATTATCAGGTGTTCAGGTTTGTGAATAAACACCAGGAAGCAGCTGGTAAGCTTACGATGTTTCTTCAAAACACTGACTGAACTACAGAGACAGAAAGACAAATTTACAATTAATAATGACTATGGCTTATTTTACATAAATAAACCCTGATTTATATATTTTCTTGCATGATAAAGTTTGCACAATAACAAAACCCCAAAAAACTGCTGGTCAGCAATTAGCACAGATGCTAAATTAACAAATAAAAGATTATAGAAAAGCTAAAGTTATTAGAACTATATTTATCACTGGTCATTTCTAAAGACAGCCGTGTTATATTAACTCCAACTATTATTAACAGACATATTCTTCAGGGTTCAGCGATGAAAGGATAAGAAAAAGTGAAAAAACGCAGCTTTAACGCGACATATTTCTGTAACTCTACGAGGTCAAACGGCACCACGTCTGCTGATGGGTGTTATAACTCCACACTTCTTATTAAATGACTAAAACTTCCAGGTAATCTTGAGGTGTTAGCTTAAAGAAGTCAGAAAGAAAAAGCAGAAGAAATCTTCCCAAAGCTAAATGTGCAACTTTGCTCTTCAAACTCGAGGTCTTAGTGACGAATACTGTCAGACTTTTAAAAAGTCACACATCAGACACATTTAAATTGGTACAGCAAGATGCTACAACATTCCTTAATAATAATAAAAACAAACAAAAAACATATGCATTAAGGCTGCAGAGTATTAGGAAAAAGTAAGCGATTTATTGCAATATTAATACTGAACACTCTGATTTTATAATGACAATAAAGTTTGATATATTGTGCAGCTCTAATGTGCATTAAAAATGATTTAGCCCAAATGGCTTATTGAATGTGATTCATTTAAATATTGTTTAAGACACTTTAATTTATACTCCTGATTTATTTAGTACCATTATACAAAAACTTAGATTGAGGCTGTATGAATATGAAACAACTTGTACCGTAGTAAACAAACAAGTGATCAACTGAGATGGTCAACAAACTTTCAGACAAAAGCCAGAAGTGTCTCTACTCAATCACAGAAGTGTAACAACTCTAATCCAACAAGAAAAAGTCAGACAACTATTTAAGACTCCGAACAGAGATTGAAAAAACAAGCTCAAAGTGGGAGAGCCTCTACAGGAAACTAACTCCAACCGAAGGTCAGCGAAGGAAGGGAGACAGAAAAACACAAGCTGTGTTTCAGAGCAGAAACACACAACAGATTCAGAAGAAGCACAACGCTGCAGCAGAACATCTCTGAGTCACAGCGATCCGCCTCAGCGAGGGGAAACACAGAACTGCAGCGTGGGGCGCAACTCACCGTGTGGTACCCCCGGGCTATGGGCGGCTTTCCAGCGGGGTACGGATCCACGGTGTCGATGATTGTCTGCCTCTCTCCTTTCTGGTTGATTTTTCGGAAGCGCCGCCGGGACTGTCTGTGTGAGGCTTGTCTCTGGAAGTATTCCTCATTTTCATCCATATAGTCCACCTGGAAGCAGCGGGGAAGCAGAGAGAAGGGGAGTGACTGTGTTAGTCTTCATTCACACACCTCCCCCTCCCCGCCAACCAAAAAAAAAAAAAAAAAATCTTCCATATCCTCCTCTCTTCCTTACCTCTCATTACATAAAAATAGAAGTGTGTGTGTGTGTGTGTGTGTGTGTGTGTGTGGGCTCTTCGATGCACACCTACGTCAAAGAGTGCTCACAACATAAAAAGAGATGGAGAGGGGAAGACAAAGAGGGCTGAGTGAGGAGTTTGGATACAAGGGGCGAGGTGGAGATGTGAGCGACGGGGAGTAACGTGACTGACAGAGATGGCGTCTGGTGGAGGAGAAGAAGCGTAACAGCCTCATCAAATTATACGTTAAGACAAGATAAAATTCATGTTTCTATTTGTAATGAACTAAAAAAAAAACTGGCACAGGATGGCAATTCATTCCCGCAGTCAGTCCCTGAAAATATGCGTCGCCACAAGCCCTTCGGCGACATTTTTGAGCTCTTCTATCTTTATGTTTCGGGCCCGGTCCTCCTCTTCTCCCTTGCCACTTTTCCACTGCAGCTTCACATTTCATGATGCTCAGCCATTGGGATTACACCACTAAAAATCTCTCTCTGCCTTACCAACGGCTGCCATGACAACGGCACAGGAGTTGTGTGCGAGCGAGAGCATAAAATTGTGATTGTGTGTCTAATTGCAATCTCAGAGCTGTGTGAAAACGTGTGTGTGTGTGTAGTACAGACAAATCAGCAGCTTAGGGATCTGTTAGTTTCTCGGCTCGTGTTTGTAACTGCAGTTCAGGTTTTTGTGTGTAATGTGTAAACTTGTAGCAGGGAAGCTTATCTGTGTGCATTTCTAGTCAGGCAGCACAAAGCCCTTCTTCAGCAATGACAGAGCAAGCAGGAAGAGTCAGGCCTCAAAGTGTCTGCAGCAAAGCAGAACAGGAGGGGGGCATTATTATGTGCATCTGACTGAGGTGAACATTTATACTCATAGAAACGCAGAAGTTGCATCAAATGAAAATGTGCCGGTTATTTTCTACACGGACGATATGTGGGTCGTGTCTGATAACTTTCTTTAAAGCAGGGAGACGGCAGGGTGTGTTTGCACTTCCTAGAAAATTCAGGCTGCGGGTGTGCGAGGGAGCATGTGTGAAATGGGAAGATCAGATTATAATTAAAGGCCTAGGCATTCCTTGAAGGAATGCATTTCGAGTCTTAAACCGAGTTCCTCTTATGATGAGAAGGAACAGAGTTATTTTGGTTAAATCTTGTAAATTATGTCGTGCACAATCTGGTGCGATTTTGCAGGAGCTACTGAGATCTTTTAGCACTCCGACTATGAGTTGGAGGTGCCTCTTAGCTACTACCACACCAAATTTTAGCATAATATCTATAAAAGTGACTAAGTTACAGCCAGTTTTGTGTTTGTTAAGGTTGCTTTGCTGTGGCAGCCATCTTGAATTGGACCGTTGAAGACGTACATCTAATAATTAATTTCTGAGAGCTTTAATAAAATCTGTCCTGTGGTTTATGAGATATTTTGCCAACAGACAAAACTAACAGATACACAAACACAGAAACATTATCGTCCTCTTGTCTTTGGCGCTCTGTGATTAAATATCCAGGTGAGTTTTGATTCAGATTTGAAGGCTTTAAATTGCGACGCCTTTAAACCTGCAGGTTCAAAGGTCATCTTAACTGATGCGGCGTGTCGTTATCCTGAATGTGTCTCATTACGTCCAAGAAAAGCCATCAGAGGGGAGCAGAGAAACACCCAGGCCTCCAACGGCTCATCGACAGATGACTGTGCTGCTGACTCAACTGAAACTATGACTGGAATAATTTGTTCTGAAGTACTTTTACTTTTAGCAAACAGACACAAACAAAGTCCAAACTTCAGAATCACACGGCTTCTCCTCTTTTCATGAACGGTGGAAAACATTATCAACATAATTATCATAATTATTTTCTGCACCCTAACATCAAAGATAACTGAAACTAATCATCAGTCTTCAGAGCCCAGTTTGTTCTGAATGTTGAATAAGTGATTAGTTTTGGATCAGGAAACACAGGATGATGTAATTTTGTGCTTGTTACAACAGAAAAGAAGCAGAGTTTCAAAGTGGGGTGGAAACCAAAGTGCACTGGGTTTAAGAGTAATCTATTACAGCATGATGCAACACGCGAGCGGACGTGTGTCCACGTTCATGAGGCCCTGTCGTATCATTTCCCTCAATTTTTCTGCAGCTGTACATAAGAAGCTTAGTATTTTTAAATAAAACCATTACTTTGACACAAGCATGTTAAAGTTCTGAGGACCTGGACTCACCACGATCATTTCTGAAGGTTCGAGGACGATGCACTCACAGCCACGTCGCACGCTTCCTGCTGATCGCTTCCCAAAACTGGAGAAAAATAAAAACAAAAATACACTTCAAATCAGCAGAGGTCCTGTTTGTGTTTTAGCTCGTTTACTACAGACTTGCGTATGATTTCAGACAAACATCCTAAATCACAGAAAGATCCCACTCTGTGACAACATTTATTATGCAGTTTGGAATTTGTGCATTTAAAATGAGACAGAGAGCGGCTTTGAGTGGACAGCTCCTCCTTTCAGTTTCAGAAGGAAAACACCCATCTCTGGAAAAGTCCACTCCAAAATGACGTCAAAACGTGTCCACTATGCCTCGCTTTTAGCGCCGGGGGAAGTATAAAAAGAAATATAAAAAGCAGCAAGGACCAAAATGTCTCAAAATGTGGCTCACGGTGGTGGAAATTCTGAGGATGAACAGATCCGAACTGTGGGTGTTTGGAAGAATGCAGGCTTTGTCCAGCACACGACCCCGATGATGAGAAACAAGGACGCACTTGTTTGTTTGCTTTTTAACATCTATTTGGAATGTGACCCACATCTTGTTTGTTCGTTGTTTTATTAGATAAACTCGAGTGAATCTACAGGAGGAGAAAGTATCTGAGTTACTGTGTGTCAGGATTTTACGTTGTTGTTCTGCATTATTTATTTTCAAGAGATGAAATGTTAAGGCACAGCAAATAATTTGTTTAATAGAAGGTGCATTTTGTGCACAAACACCCAGAACCTAAAAGTTCCAGGGCTTTTTTTTTAAAGAAAGTAAAAGATCCTCTGAGCCCTGAATCTGTTTCATTTCCTGTTGAATCTAAAGCACCAGATGCATTTCAAGGGTTTTACATGTTTGTATTAACAACATAATTCCTGGTAATAGAGATTTTTTTCTTCTGAGCTGTAGTTTTCTGCAATAAAAATCTGTTGTTAGACTTTTCTACAGGCTGTGAGTGTTTTCATTTGTGTTCTGTAGCCTAATCGCTGTAAAAAAAAACCTAAATATTTATTTAATATTGTTCACAATCACTTCATTCTTTGCGCTGTTAGAAGGATGTGTGTTGTGTCTTACCAGCAATTTAAAGATGAACACATGTCTGAACAGCTTAAATATCAAATAATCATAATTCACCTGACATTCCTGACACAGAATGGAGGGAATATCCCATCAGGCATGTCCTGGACTGCAAACCCCACCCCAGAAATTTCCAGGTAATCTCAAAAGTAATACCTTTTAATTTGAGTTGTTAGATTTTAAACCTACATTTAGTCATTGGTTTCTACGGCAAAAAAGAGGAGGTGGAGAATATTGCCAATAAAAATAAAAAAAGACCCTGATTATACAAGTTTCCTGTGGTAAAAATGTGTTTTTACATTCTGGAAAAAATGTTTTTTGTTCAAATTTTAGAGAATCAATCAAAATGGTGAGAGAAATGATGAATAACTCTTAGAATGGATAATTTAAACTAATTAATATTAAAGCAAAACCTAATCAGATTTAAAGCGTCAGTTTTTCTGTTTGATATGAACACTTAAAGGATTGGCTTTGTTAACAGAACAGTAAAAATTAAAAACAACTTTGGTGTCAGTATGGAGTCCTGGAAATGTTAGTAGTTCACTGGTTTTACGTGAAAGTTGATGTTTTAAATGCACATAAGTACAAGAGTTTAGTTTAGCCAACTAAATGTAATGCTGACTAACTGAATATAATGTAAGACTATGTATTTTATTTACTTTATAACTTTATATCATTGTATTCATATTAAACATTGTTTTGCTATAAATTAAAATAGAACAATCCAATGATAATTTAAACCTGTTTACAGTTTCTTTGTGGTTGATGCTTTCTTTACTTTATTTACCAAGCTTGTTAAAATACCACGGCCATTCTGTGCGATAGGAACTGAGTAAGCGAGTAAGAGGTGTTTTTGCCACCCGCAGACGAAGCGAGCAGTGAGTGGTGGTGTGCGGCTACCTGCAGTGAGGTTACAGAGGTGGCAGCTTTCATCAATCACGCAGACGAGAGCAGACCTCAGGCCCATCGTGGTCTAAATGCTTTGGAGCTCTGGGTTTATGGCTACATGTTGTACGTACAGCTCGCTCAGGCTGGGAAATAAACACCAACCAGCTGTAAAACACTGGCATTGGTCTAAATGTCAAACAGTAAAAATGAGTTTTGAGACACGCATTGCACGCCACTGTTGCTGCTTTTAGCTTTTCTATTCCTGGCTCCTTTCACCAGTCTTTGCTGCATCTTTTTAAAACTTTTATCCTCATTATTGTCTTAACGTTACAGTTCAATTAGTTATTCTATTAGCCATTCATGTTGATAAGCTTCAGGTTAAAGTATGTCTGACTGAATGAATGACAGCGGGAGTTAAGGCAGTGAGGGGGTTAATGCTGATTGTTGCTGTTTGCTTTGCCTGAGCTTCTGTCTAATGCTGTTGTAAGTCTGCTTATACTCTGACAAACACGAGCCCGAATTCCACCGCGGGACAAAAACAGAGCAATACGAAGAGCTTACTCAGTGTTTTCGCCTCTGTACTCACAGCAAGACAAATGCTCTGATTTTTTTTGCAACTAGTTTCCAGCAAAGATGATTTGTCAGCGAGGCAGAGGCTTCAGAGGAATAAGGAGTGTTTCTGATCTGCTCTTATGGACGTTTGGAGTCACTACCAGCACCGATCCTCCCTCATCTTGTTCCGTCATGTGAGGGGGAAGCATGTTTCCACCCATATACGCAAAAATGTGTCAGGCCACCAAGTGCAAACAGCAAAGTGGCATGTTCAATCATGTTCCTCCACTGCATTCCTGACATTAGTAATCCAATCCCCTATTCTGCAGGAAGCAAATGCCACTGGCAATGTGAGATATTAAAAAAGGGATTATTGAAGTGCAGTATGGGGGTGGAACACAAAAGTATCTTGTTTTGGAGATTAAAGCTTCCAGTGCTCCAGGATCAGTCGTGAAATTACGAAACCTCACAAGTGCATACATTTCATCTTTCTTAAGGTAATACATCTGATGAACGTTCAAGAGAAAATGTGATTAGACTGACTGGGATTTAGGCACCTCTGCAGCAATCAATGCTGTCACCAGCAAAGTCTGACTCCTGCAAATATTCCTTTTTTTTATTAGTACTGCTAATGATGCTGAAGTCTGCACACAGAGAACTTACTATGAATAATTCACGAGTGAGGAATTCGGGTTTACGAGTTAAAGTAAGCTTTGTCTTGTCTTTTCAGAGAACCGAAGAGTGTGCTGGCTGGCAAACTTACAAAACTGGATAAGAGGATAGAAAAACATAAGAAATATGACAGAAGCTTATGGCAGCTTGTTACTCGTAACGGAGCACAGCACCAAGCAAAGATAATCCCTGTCATACCTTCAGCAAACATACCGCAGTGAGAATGTAACAATTTATTGTATAAACCAATACAAATAAATTTACTTTAACCTGCTTTAGTTCGTTGTTCATTTAAAGGACATTTATGAGGGAAAAGATATGTGCATACAGACATATACTAGTTGATTTTGTGTTACATATATTGCTGTTCAGCCAGGTAAACAAGGTGACATTTTCCATTAAAACATTGCAGCAGTCAGGATGTCAGGACACTGATGCCAGGACACATGCTCTGCATGTCTGGCAACCTTACGTGCAAATGGGTTCATAGTACTTCCAAATTAGATCCAAAAGCCTGTTGTCATGAAAAGCATGGCTTCCATGGTATTTAACCTTATCATCCCCTCTAAAGTCAACATTCACACAGGACTCAAGTCAAAATACAGACATAGTTTCCATCTTTAACCTTTCATCTCAAATGAGAAAACATGAGACACTTCTATTTTCAAATTTACAGCTGGAGCTCTTCACCCGGGATTTATGGACACTGAAATGCTTTGTTTTACACAGTTGGACAACTGAAAACATAAAATGTATCTTCTGTTGCTACTTTTCTTTGATCAGAGCCTTCTGTCATCAGATGCTGGCTGCTGAAATACAACTGACATCATTCTCCCTTTACGGCCTTGCATTCCTCGCCATTATACAACAAACAAACACAAAAAAAACCCTGAGGATCTGAAATACCATTCCACATGCATCACCAGTCTTTCTGCCAAAAGGCAGTATCTCACTGGGTTTTGACTGATGTCGACTGCTTGGCGAATGGCGAAGGAGTCTCCAGAATAGCTCCAAATATTTGCAGGGGTTCTCAATCTTCTTGTGTGAGCTGCAGAAGCTCACAGTCCTGTTGTTTGGATTTTTAACAATGTTCAGAAACAAATTTCTCTCCGAACAGTCACAGAGTTGTCGTGAACATCTCAAACCTGTCTAAATTTTGTCTCCAGCTCATCTCAAGAAGAGCTTAAGCTGTATTTTGACTCCTGCAGGGAGCTCTCCTCTGACCGAAAACATCCAAACTAATGTCCAGGTCTAAAAACCACCTTGGTGATAAATATTAATTATTAAAAAAACTGATACAAATCTGCCTATCTTCATTTCACTAATGTACTCCAGTAGATTAAATCATAAACATGGGAGCATTTATGGGTGCAAAGCAGCTGAGGCGGTTATCATATCAGCAGAGATGGGCAACAAAATAATGTGCACAGCATAGATTATAGGTTTGCAAGCTGTAAACACAAAAACAAGCCAAGATTTTTTAAAAACTTGTTGTGCAAAACACAACTGCAAGTCTTGCTGGTCACTTGGTCCAAAACATTCATAATTCAGTGAGACAGCAACTGAAAATTTGCCTGTTTTCTTGCAATTTTGTGTCACCAACTAGTTTCCAACAGTTGCAGTTCAGTGAGATACTACCTTAACCTACTGCTTTAGCATCAGATCCACTAAACCATCTGTGTGAAACAGAACAATTCTTAACGTGCATCTCAAGTCTGATCTGAAAGAAGAAGGTCTCTGAAGTCTCGTGAGTTGTTTCAGTGACTAAGTTGTAAGTGGGGCACAGCAGCTTTGTAAAACCACCAGACGCTCCAGGAGGACAAAGAATAAACTCCCTGGATGTACAACACTGTTAGCAGGGAAGAGGAAAGAGGATGACAGAGGAGGGAGATGGGGCAGAGTCTCAGGAGTGAGCTGCCATTATTCAATCAAAACTCCATTCTGGCCTGAAGCACGCCGCAGCATCGTTGTCAGCTGCAGGTAAACATTCAACCGCCCTGCGAAGACGAACAGAATTCCTTGGAGTAACACTGTGGTCGCATCACATGGACACCCCAAACCTTTGCCCTGCCAACTCTGAAATAGAACTTAAAGCAGCAGCCAGGAATGTTCGGATGACTCATGGCTTTCCCAAAATATAACCTCGCTGACATTGTGATGTCAAAGACAAAAAAGGCCCAGAAGAAGTGAGTTTAAAGAGACATGGAAACTCCGCTGGCTGATCTGAACTTTTCTAAGGCACATCCTTTATTACCGCATCTACGGTCTATCGCTCATTCCCAACACGTCCAACAGAGCTTCCCCGCAGCAAGAGCTCTGTTTTTGTTTTGGTTTCAAAGTTGCCAAAAGTTGTGTCTTACCCTCCAAACGTGAAGAACACACATCAATTCCTGGCGCCGCTCTCCTCGCACTGACAAATCCAAAATAACATCAAAGCGGTGCTTCGCATTTCAGGCGGGACGGTTTTACAGCAACCGGCTCCCGGATTGGAGACGAGCCCGACTTTTAACTTGCAAACCAAAAAACTCAGGAGTGCAGCGCGTTAGTGAGACATCCGCTCATGCATTTAGGCAGAATTAGCAAGCAGAAGCAGCAGCTGCTGTAGTCTGTGCTGTAGCACTCACCCCTGACACTCCAAACTGCTCCCAGACTGACACGGCCACCTGATCACAGGATCCCTCCTTTTAAAACATCCGTTCTGTTAGTCCACAGAAAAGCCAGGCAAACCCGTTCCAAGTCCCGAGACTTCCACGTAACTGCGGCATATCGTCCAGCACACACCCCGGCACTGCTGTCTGAGATTTGCGGTTTCAGAACTGAGAGTGTGTGTGTGTGTGTGTGTGTGAATCAGCTTATGTCCAATGGCTCTGCCCCTTTCTCTTTCGCCCTCCCTCTCAGTGTAATGTGGTGTGTAGATAACAGCCAGCATTCCAGCGTACGACTCACTTCCTGCTGCAGTTACTAAGATGTGAGAGGGAGGACAGTGTGTTCTTGGAGTGCATTTCTGTTGTGATTATGTGTAGGAACTGTGGTCACCCATTGCATTAGAAAATAAAGGCCTAGCTCTTCTTAAAGGAATGCATACCACCGGCTGCCTTTAAACTGAAAATGGCCAAACCTTGACAATAACCCAACCTCATGCAGTATTGTGAAACGGCACAGACAGAGTGCGCGCTGTGAACGACTCTCAGCTACTACTACATCCAATCTGAGCTTGATATCTGTAACATCGACTGGGTTATGGCAATCTCTGTGTTGGCTAATGCTGATTAGCTTTGGTGACCATCTCGATTTGAACCGACTTTAAAGGTTCATCAGTGGTAGATGGTTCCTTTCTGAACGTTTCATTATTTCATTATTATGCTAACACACAAACTCCAATGATTAATGCTGAAGTTTCAAACACAGATCTGTATGTGCAGCACAATATCTGTAAAAGTGACTAATTTATCGTCATCTTGGTGCTTCCTAAGGTCAGCTGGCTGTTAACAAATGAGCGCACTCAGCAGCACAGACTGTGGGGAAGTGAAACCAGAACAGTGTTAATAAAGTGTGCATTAGAGTGGAAGTAAACACTTCCACGCAGTTTGATGTTGTTAAACAGGTTAATAAATTATAAACATTATAACTGCCTTGACGATAATTACTTTCATAAACTCTGTTTCTGTTCATTAAGACTAAAAGTTCCATAATTAGCTTTTCTAAATTTAGCCCCACGCCACAGCTGGCAACTTCTCTGAAGGAAAAAACAAGTTTGTGTCACATGTCAGTGGGCGAAACCCAAAAGATCTGAGCTGACTATACGCCAGAGTAACAGATGTGGGGGGAAATAAAGATGGTGGCTGTATTTTCAGTGTGCTGGAGGAAAACTGGCGCGACAGATGTCTGAGTAAGCTTCTTAAACACATTTTGAAAACAGTGACTAACACAGGAGTGGTTAAAGAAAAAGACACCCTTGCATACTGTTGGTTTTCAGATTCCTATATGAATAAATCTATTAATGTAGACGTATATACAGTTTTAACAAACACAAGTGAATTTTGTGCTTTTGTATTGTATATTTTGCAATCATGCTTCCTATTTTGTAAACTGTTGTATAATAATTTTATGTAAGTACTTTTGTATTTTCTATACAAGTTCTTGGTTTACGTCTTTCTTCCTTTTTTGCAGATTATTTTTTTGCCATTAAACAAAACAAATTTCCGCATTGAGGGATAAACGAAGAACTATTCATTTTTACTGCTACATTATTTATAAAAGAACACATGGAAATTTAAAACGCAGTGAATACATCTCCTCTTCTCTGATTAGATTTCAAAAACAAAAGATGTATTTTTTTTTGTCTAAATTCTAATTAACAAAAAGGTAAAGGGAGTATTTTGCAAAGAAAGATGAAGGTTAAGACTCTCAAAAGGTTTTTTATGTGGCTCAGGTTTAAAAAATATGTTTTGAGTGCTTTTTTGCATTAGGTCCAAATGTATTACGGGTAGCTTTAGTAAATTATTATTATTATATGGGTCCAATGTCACTCTGTGCACATTGAGACTCCGTTAATGACTGAGTCATTCACCTTCATCTGGATCAGATCGCACTACAGCTGAGCGGAGGCAGAAAGATGGAGGCACTGACAGAATTATGGAGACGTATCAGGTTTTCAACCTTGCTGCCAGTCTACATCTGAACAGCCATTTCTGGGCACGGCCTGTCTGAAACTCAATTCCAGCACATCTTTAAAAGCTTCAGGAAGTCCCTCTGGACCCGGTTCAGCTCCTTGTGTCACAACCAATTTCCCCTCCGAGCCATTTTGCCCTCACCAGTTCTCTTTATAGACTCGATGAAGCAGTGTGTCTTTTCTTTTTTTTTACCCTTGATGATGGTTAAGAATAGACAGAAATAAAAGAAAATGTGTTATAAGAGAAAAAATTAGGCAAAAAATCTTTGAAAGACTGCTAAAAAATACAATTTCTCTTCATGACATTTGTTGATGTCTTCATTCATGCCTTCCACTCAGACTGTGACCTTATAAACTCATTTTATAGGATTTCTTTACCAAAGCTTTCAGGAATGATGTTCTGTTGAGGTAAAAAGATATTTCTTTTCTCTTCAGTTTGTGAACAGAACGATGGTTCTGTTCACTCCGTCATTCGGAGTCGAGTGAGTTTTCTGCCCAGACGTCCTTGAAACTGTGAATCAGAAAGTGCCACTGTCAACGCGTCATTTCAAAAACATCCACTCCTTATTTCTCTCGAAATGTATTTCTCTATGAAAGAAGTGCAATCAGAAGTTCTCCTACTATACAAGGCAACTTTAAAACTGAATTAATCCCATTAATGATAAGTCTAGGTTTGTTCATAAAGCTGTGATTTAGTTTTTGTTTATTTTAGGGTAATGAGCAATGAAAGTTCATTAACCAGACAGGAACATTTAGACTGAGGCAACGTAATTAAGATAATATGCATTTATTTTTAAAGTAATGTGGTCACAGTTTAATTTCACTGTTAACAGTTTAGACATTTTACTGTTAACAGTTTAGACATTTTATTGGTAGCAGGTTAGACATTTTACTAGTAGCAGTTTAATTTCACTGTTAAATGAGAGAATTTAAACCTTTTGCACAAATACATTTTATATTTATTTATCTTGAAAACAAAACAAATAAATGAAACTTTAAATCAGTAATGCACAACTTGAGATTGGTGACAGGTTCTATTTAATTTAATAACATTTATCAGCCAGTGTTGATGAGATTTCGGTGTCACAGTTATCTCTGCCTTCAGAGACATTCTTTAAAATGACTTGATGCTTCAAACCTTAGTGCAGAACAGAATCTGTTTGCTCTGAAGAAAGCTTTTAACACTCCTGTGAACAATAAGCTAATTGGGAGAACCACACAATGGCAGGCAGGACAGGTATCTCTGCATCAAATGTTTACACTTTAGTGACTTTCTCCTCTGATGGCAGCAACACCTGAGAATCCTCCACAGGGATCTTTTCACCCTAGTAAAACTCAGAAGGTTACGTTTCAGAGGGAAAATGGTATTTTGGGTGTATTTCAGATCAAGTCCTGGGTTTTATGAGCCTCCCACGTTGGTGTGAGCTCTGGAGAATGGCCGCTGACACCCGGAGGAGTTCAGCTCCACTGGCTGGAGTGACGGCCTCCAGCTCTGAGTGGCCGTAGGTGTGTTATGCAATCCTGACGGATAAAAAGATCATTGTTTTCGAGTCGCCCACAGAAATGGTTCATGTAACAGCTCCACTTGTGAAATCGCAGCTCTTTAACATTTGGGTTTTGGCTTCGGAGGTGCTGATCGCTGCTATGAGTTGACGGCTGAGAGCACAGAAACTCTGAAGTTCTCTGAAAGTGCCAAACATTTCTCCACACCACCTCTTCCCCCATTTAAACTGTTCTAGAAAGACGATGAAATGTTTCTGTTACATGAGCAGAGCTGTGAGATGACCTGCTAAACGCTTCAGTATAATGAACATTATTTTAAACGTTGGTTAACTTACCTGCTCCTGGGCAGAAACATGGACTCCTTGATGAAAACTGAGCCAGATAACAGGATGTACCAGCAGCTTCCGATGTCATCAGGGCTGAGAAACACAAAGAAACACAATTTAATGTTGAATACAGCCACAGGGAAACAACGTTATTAAGTTCTGTACAAAAATACAACAGAACTAACAGTGAAACGGTTAAAGACTTTTATAAATCTGCTAGATATGAGCTTGTAGGACATTCAAAACAAGAAAATCTAATAACTCTGCAATGTGGAAGTCATTTTTACTCTCTAAAGAGGCCAAACTATTATCGTTTATAGCTCCGTTTTGTGGTTCTATAAGAGCAGCTTTACAGTTTCAAAAATCTTTATCTCACACCGCTTTATGAAATTCAGCCTAAAGCAGGAGCGTTTGAGTCTTGGCTCTTTAAAGGCCTGCTCTCTCTCAGATATTTCACTTTCTTCTGACTGACCGGCGTCTGGAAGCCCAACTTGTGAGAAATGCTTCATGTTCTGTAAAAAAACACTTCCCAAACACATTTGCTTGCATTTAAAGATATCTGGAGGGACTCCTTTTATATTACGTTTACATTAGCATCTAAAACTCATTAAATCTCTTCAAATACATTATTCCTTTTCAAACATTTAGTATTAAAATTATTTGAAAAATAAAGAAAATGTTAATATAAATCAATACAATGAATCGTTTGTATTCTCTTGAAGCAAACAATGTAGAAAATTTGAGTTAACTTTTTTTTTGTATGCATGTTTTATGTAAGCACAGAAAAAAAAAGGAAGTGCAAACAATAAAAGAAGTTTACCGGAGACCAATGAAAACAGAATTATGAATGAATTGGAAACTAATTTCTCTTCCGCCCACCCCCACGGTCCTGATGAAAGATGAAGACAAGAAAATTGGGCATCAGAGACAAAGTAAACTCACACTGAACCTGAGATGATGTGGATGGCTGTCAAACCCTGACAATATGACAAGTAAACAAACCCGCACACAATGAGCAGCAACATTTATTTAAACCACAGACACCTGGTTAGGGTTCAGGAAATCTGGCGTTTGAAGTGCTTGATGAGGAAGATCAAAGTCCTCCAACAGATAAAAAAAAAAAAAAAAAAAAAAAAACCTTCAAAAGTCAAAAGTAAATGTTGTTTGAAAATATCCTGTGGAAAAAATATCACATACTTTAAATGCATCATTTTTGTTCAGGATTTCATCCGTCGGCCTCCACTGCTACGACAAAAACAGACTGATGAACCTGAAGCTGAATTCCTTAAAGCAGCATTTTAATGAGTTCATTCAAATATTATGAAGCTCTCCGTGTCCAATAAATTGTTGTGATTTGTTTTTATATACACATTCATTTCATGAGGACCAAATTCCTCAAATCTCCCAATTATACCAGAGAGGGGAAAAAAAACAATCAGAAAAGATTTAAATACAAATGCTGCTTCTTTAACAGCCGTTGTCGATCACACACCGGCCTCCTGACAGTAAAGAGGAAGAAGAGCTTCAGAGAAGGAAGTATTCACATGATGGGTAATACTGATACCATCTTTATCCTTTAACTGGACACGAACACTGAAGTTTCAACAGCCGAGGACTGAAATAGATGCGGCACTAACACAAACACGAACTCTGATTTCACAGAGATTATGACCTACTGTCCCAGCTTTGTCTCTTTATTATCTACTGCTTAAAATGTAGATTAGAAACTGGATTTTATTATTTATGACATTAAAACTACAACCAGAAGCTGCCTTTAGCAAGAAAAATAAATAATTAAAGGCGTAGCATTCCTTGAAAGAACGCCTTTCATGGCAGAGATTTAAACTAAGATTATCTTAAAATGAGAAATGATGATGACATTTGGGTCAGACTTTGTAAATAACATTATGTGTGTGTTTATGCAACGCTGTGACCTGTTCAAGCTTAATGTATGTTTTGTGAATCACTCACCTAAAAAAGTTTAGCTCGATATTTGTAAAACTAACCAAATTATCCCCATTTTTCTGTTTGCTAAGGTTGATTAGACGTGGCGGCCATCATGAGTTGATGAGTTTTAGATGCACAGCCAATGATTACTTTTTGAGAGTTTCGCTAAAATCTGTCCACCGGTTCATTAATTTAACTGATGCTACGGACAAACACAAACACAGACAAAAACATTATTGCCTCTCATTTCACCAGCAGGAAATAAAGATATTTTATCCACCTTTTTGCACCAGTAATAATCGTTTAAAAACACGCCATAGCTTGTATATTTATTTTGCACCCAAAGAGTGAAAACTGACAACCTTTCCCCCTGATTTTTGTCTTACAGAACAAAGACACTCAGCTAGGAGGAATTCGAAACATGTCAGTTTTCAGATCTTGTATTATCTACGTTCCTCTTCGGAAATCACAGATTTTCAGTCTGCGTCAGCTCAGGTTTTACTTTTACATTTCTCCTGGAGAAGCAAAATATATCATTAACTTTTTCAGAAGTAGCTTTCCTGGAAACTGAGACGACTTGTTCCTCCGTTTTTCTGTTTACCACTCGGGGCTCTGAAATGTCTCCTCATCACAGAAGTCAACTGTCTGCACGCCGAGCTGAAATCAGGCCTCGCACTTGAAGGGACTCTTGCGATATAAAGGCAGCAGCTTGAGTGATTATCACGGAGCTTTTTCGCCTGGTCTAAGTGAGACTTCTTAATTGAAACCGGAGAAGGCAGGAAAAAGGAAAATCAATGGAGAGTCACACATCACCGAGGTGAAGCAGGTTTTTGCTTACAGAAAAGAAAAGGATGGGTGCTCTTATTACACACCTGCTCCCACACAAACGCATAAATTCACACCCAACAGCACTGTACAGAGACGGGTTTTTTTTTAAATCAAAGTCTTCCTCTTTCCTTCCTCTTCATTTTTTTTCCAGCACTAATGAGGCTGTGGACAGCACACCCTACTGACACAGAGCAAAATCTAGCTTTTTATCTAAGAGCACCCCTTTTCCCCCCCATTTGCTCTTCCTCTATCTGCCTCCCTTTGCATTATTTTTAACCTTCGTGGTTCCTCGCCTCATTTGAAAACTGCACAACTGAAATGCTCAATTATTAATTGCTGGAAGTTGAGGGAAACACCTTTCCAGGAGGAGGAGGAGGAGGAGATATCGGGCGACTCCTATGGGCTGTGACAGCTTGACTGATCTGGGTCAAACATACAGGAAGTACCAGTCAAACTTCTGAACATCGTCCAGTAAAACCTCCCCAGGAAAGCCTTTCACGGCAGGGAATCGTGTCGTTCGACCACAGAGGAGCAGGGAAATGAATTTAGCATCAACCTGCCTGTAAACTCCCCTCTTTATTGGCTTTTCATTCGAGCTCAGTTTGAGTTTTGACTTCTATGTTGTGGCGTTTCCTTCTTTTTGGTCTGTTTTGTTGGATTTTTTTGATGTTTGATTTTCCCATTTGTCTTTAAATAACTTTTAACCTTGCTTTTAAGCATTATATGAAAATAAAATTGAAATAGAAAACATTGTTATTGTTACAAACATGTTGGCTGAACCTGCGCTTAATAAATCTATAGGATTATCTGCTGATGTAACTTTTAATGATCTTTTAATGCAAAAGAAAACATTACAGGTGCTGGTCATAAAATTAGAATATCATGAAAAAGTAGATTGATTTCAGTAATTCCATTTAAAAAGTGAAACTTGTATATTATATTCATACATTACA